>NC_089846.1:382500-637825 GCF_035609145.1 Eleutherodactylus coqui | reverse complement strand
TCATACACCCTAATACTCCTCTGCTGGAGCGCCTGCATTATCACCCCTCAGGGATCATCCATAGACCCTAATACTCCTCTGCTGGAGCGCCTGCATTATCACCCCTCAGGGATCATCCATAGACCCTAATACTCTGCTGGATGCGCCTGCATTATCACCCCTCAGGGATCATCCATAGACCCTAATACTCCTCTGCTGGAGCGCCTACATTATCACCCCTCAGGGATCATCCATAGACCCTAATACTCCCCTGCTGGAGCGCCTGCATTATCACCCCTCAGGGATCATCCATACCCTAATACTCCTCTGCTGGAGCGCCTGCATTATCACCCCTCAGGGATCATCCATAGACCCTAATACTCCCCTGCTGGAGCGCCTGCATTATCACCCCTCAGGGATCATCCATAGACCCTAATACTCCTCTGCTGGAGCGCCTGCATTATCACCCCTCAGGGATCATCCATAGACCCTAATACTCCTCTGCTGGAGCGCCTGCATTATCACCCCTCAGGGATCATCCATAGACCCTAATACTCCTCTGCTGGAGCGCCTGCATTATCACCCCTCAGGGATCATCCATAGACCCTAATACTCCTCTGCTGGAGCGCCTGCATTATCACCCCTCAGGGATCATCCATAGACCCTAATACTCCTCTGCTGGAGCGCCTGCATTATCACCCCTCAGGGATCATCCATAGACCCTAATACTCCTCTGCTGGAGCGACTGCATTATCACCCCTCAGGGATCATCCATAGACCCTAATACTCCTCTGCTGGAGCGCCTGCATTATCACCCCTCAGGGATCATCCATAGACCCTAATACTCCTCTGCTGGAGCGCCTGCATTATCACCCCTCAGGGATCATCCATAGACCCTAATACTCCTCTGCTGGAGCGCCTGCATTATCACCCTCAGGGATCATCCATAGACCCTAATACTCCTCTGCTGGAGCGCCTGCATTATCACCCCTCAGGGATCATCCATAGACCCTAATACTCCTCTGCTGGAGCGCCTGCATTATCACACCTCAGGGATCATCCATAGACCCTAATACTCCTCTGCTGGAGCGCCTGCATTATCACCCCTCAGGGATCATCCATAGACCCTAATACTCCTCTGCTGGAGCGCCTGCATTATCACCCCTCAGGGATCATCCATAGACCCTAATACTCCTCTGCTGGAGCGCCTGCATTATCACCCCTCAGGGATCATCCATAGACCCTAATACTCTGCTGGAGCGCCTGCATTATCACCCCTCAGGATCATCCATAGACCCTAATACTCCTCTGCTGGAGCGCCTGCATTATCACCCCCTCAGGGATCATCCATAGACCCTAATACTCCTCTGCTGGAGCCGCCTGCATTATCACCCCTCAGGGATCATCCATAGACCCTAATACTCCTCTGCTGGAGCTCCTGCATTATCACCCCTCAGGGATCATCCATAGACCCTAATACTCCTCTGCTGGAGCGCCTGCATTATCACCCCTCAGGGATCATCCATAGACCCTCAATACTCCTCTGCTGGAGCGCCTGCATTATCACCCCTCAGGGATCATCCATAGACCCTTATACTCCTCTGCTGGAGCGCCTGCATTATCACCCCTCAGGGATCATCCATAGACCCTAATACTCCTCTGCTGGAGCGCCTGCATTATCACCCCTCAGGGATCATCCATAGACCCTAATACTCCTCTGCTGGAGCGCCTGCATTATCACCCCTCAGGGATCATCCATAGACCCTAATACTCCTCTGACTGGAGCGCCCTGCATTATCACCCCTCAGGGATCATCCATAGACCCTAATACTCCTCTGCTGGAGCGCCTGCATTATCACCCCTCAGGGATCATCCATAGACCCTAATACTCCTCTGCTGGAGCGCCTGCATTATCACCCCTCAGGGATCATCCATAGACCCTAATACTCCTCTGCTGGAGCGCCTGCATTATCACCCCTCAGGGATCATCCATAGACCCTAATACTCCTCTGCTGGAGCGCCTGCATTATCACCCCTCAGGGATCATCCATAGACCCTAATACTCCTCTGCTGGAGCGCCTGCATTATCACCCCTCAGGGATCATCCATAGACCCTAATACTCCTCTGCTGGAGCGCCTGCATTATCACCCCTCAGGGATCATCCATAGACCCTAATACTCTGCTGGAGCGCCTGCATTATCACCCCTCAGGGATCATCCATACCCTAATACTCCCCTGCTGGAGCGCCTACATTATCACCCCTCAGGGATCATCCATAGACCCTAATACTCCTCTGCTGGAGCGCCTGCATTATCACCCCTCAGGGATCATCCATAGACCCTAATACTCCTCTGCTGGAGCGCCTGCATTATCACCCCTCAGGGATCATCCATAGACCCTAATACTCCTCTGCTGGAGCGCCTGCATTATCACCCCTCAGGGATCATCCATAGACCCTAATACTCCTCTGCTGGAGCGCCTGCATTATCACCCCTCAGGGATCATCCATAGACCCTAATACTCCTCTGCTGGAGCGCCTGCATTATCACCCCTCAGGGATCATCCATAGACCCTAATACTCCTCTGCTGGAGCGCCTGCATTATCATCCCCTCAGGGATCATCCATAGACCCTAATACTCTCTCTGCTGGAGCGCCTGCATTATCACCCCTCAGGGATCATCCATAGACCCTAATACTCCTCTGCTGGAGCGCCTGCATTATCACCCCTCAGGGATCATCCATAGACCCTAATACTCCTCTGCTGGAGCGCCTGCATTATCACCCCTCAGGGATCATCCATAGACCCTAATACTCCTCTGCTGCAGCGCCTGCATTATCACCCCTCAGGGATCATCCATAGACCCTAATACTCCTCTGCTGCAGCGCCTGCATTATCACCCCTCAGGGATCATCCATAGACCCTAATACTCCTCTGCTGGAGCGCCTGCATTATCACCCCTCAGGGATCATCCATACCCTAATACTCCTCTGCTGGAGCGCCTGCATTATCACCCCTCAGGGATCATCCATAGACCCTAATTACTCCTCTGCTGCAGCGCCTGCATTATCACCCCTCAGGGATCATCCATAGACCCTAATACTCTCTGCTGGAGCGCCTGCATTATCACCCCTCAGGGATCATCCATAGACCCTAATACTCTGCTGGAGCGCCTGCATTATCACCCCTCAGGGATCATCCATAGACCCTAATACTCCTCTGCTGGAGCGCCTGCATTATCACCCCTCAGGGATCATCCATAGACCCTAATACTCCTCTGCTGGAGCGCCTGCATTATCAACCCCTCAGAGGATCATCCATAGACCCTAATACTCCTCTGCTGGAGCGCCTGCATTATCATCCCTCAGGGATCATCCATAGACCCTAATACTCCTCTGCTGGAGCGCCTGCATTATCACCCCTCAGGGATCATCCATAGACCCTAATACTCTGCTGGAGCGCCTGCATTATCACCCCTCAGGGATCATCCATAGACCCTAATACTCCTCTGCTGGAGCGCCTGCATTATCACCCCTCAGGGATCATCCATAGACCCTTATACTCTGCTGGAGCGCCTGCATTATCACCCCTCAGGGATCATCCATAGACCCTAATACTCCTCTGCTGGAGCGCCTGCATTATCACCCCTCAGGGATCATCCATAGACCCTAATACTCCCCTGCTGGAGCGCCTGCATTATCACCCCTCAGGGATCATCCATAGACCCTAATACTCCTCTGCTGGAGCGCCTGCTTGCTGTTTGTTTTGTCTCACCAGATTGAGTGTTCATATCTATTTAATGAAGGTAATATTTTAGAGGTTCAGAATCCTTACAGTGAAGATATTTGAGGTATCCAGTTGATTCTTCTGCCCCGGTGAAAACAGTTTGGTAAAATTAGAGCTGCTCAGAAATTAAGGGGATCCCCTCTTCTGTATCTCTGAGCCGGTGGGTATGGATTTTGTATCTGTTTTCTCTCAGAAAGTACATGTAGCATCAACTAATCTTCCCCTGTACTATTGGGGAATACAAGAATGCAGGCTCTCTGTAAGCAGAGAGATGGTGAGAGGAACACTTAGCTAACTTACATGAACCAAAGTCTCAAGGTCCAGATGAATTACATTCTAGGATACTAAAGGAAGCAGTGGAGGTAATTGCTGAACCCCTCGCCATAATCTGCGACAATTCCTGGAGAACAGGAGAAGTTCCAGAAGATTGGAAAAGGGCAAATGTTTGTCCCTATCTTCAAAAAAGGGAGGAAGGTGGATCCAGGAAACTACAGGCCTGTGAGCCTCGACTTGAACAGATTAAACAGCAGGTATGCAAGTACTTGGATGAGAATGGAGTAATTAACCAGAGCCAGCATGGGTCTTGTAACAAACAAGTCATGCCAGACGAATCTGATTTCCTTCTATGACAGAATCGGCGCCCGGGTTGATCAGGGAAATGCGGTGGATATAGTATATCTTGACTTTAGTAAAGCATTTGACAAAGTATCTAATACCAGACTTACTGATGAATATGACCAAATCTGGGATTGACGAGGCAACTGTTAGGTGGATTCACAACTGGACTGAGTGATCGTACTCACAGAGTGGTCATAAATGGCTGCACATCCAAGGGGAAGAATGTATCAAGTGGGACCACAAGGCTCTGTCCTAGGTCCAGTGTTGGTCAACATTGTTATAAATGATCTGGAGGAGGGAATTGTGGGAAACTGATCAAATGTGCCGACGACACAAAGCTAGGAGGATTAGCTAACACTAGGGAAGAGAGAGAGAGGATTCAAAAAGATCTAGAAAAGCTTGCACAGTGGGCGGCGACTAACAGAATGGTATTTAACAAGGAGAAATGCAAAGTCCTAGTACAGAGACAGCGATAGTGTACAGAGACAGAGATAGTATACAGAGACAGCGCCAGTATACAGAGACAGAGATAGTGTACAGAGACAGAGATAGTATACAGAGACAGCGCCCGTATACAGAGACAGAGATAGTATATACAGAGACAGAGCCAGTATACAGAGACAGCGCCAGTATACAGAGACAGAGATAGTATACAGAGACAGCGCCAGTATACAGAGACAGTGCCGGTATACAGAGACAGTGCCGGTATACAGAGACAGAGATAGTATACAGAGACAGCGCCCGTATACAGAGACAGAGATAGTATATACAGAGACAGAGATAGTGTACCGAGACAGAGATAGTATACAGAGACAGAGATAGTATACAGCAGAGACAACGCCGGTATACAGAGACAGCGCCAGTATACAGAGACAGAGATAGTGTACAGAGACAGAGATAGTATACAGAGACAGCGCCAGTATACAGAGACAGCGCCAGTATACAGAGACAGAGATAGTGTACAGAGACAGAGATAGTATACAGAGACAGCGCCAGTATACAGAGACAACGCCGGTATACAGAGACAGAGATAGTATACAGAGACAGCGATAGTAGACCGAGACAGAGATAGTATACAGAGACAGCGCCGGTATACAGAGACAGCGCCAGTATACAGAGACAGCGCCGGTATACAGAGACAGAGATAGTATACAGAGACAGCGATAGTATACAGAGACAGCGCCCGTGTACAGAGACAGCGCCCGTATACAGAGACAGAGATAGTATACAGAGACAGCGATAGTATACAGAGACAGTGCCGGTATACAGAGACAGCGCCAGTATACAGAGACAGAGATAGTATACAGAGACAGCGATAGTATACAGAGACAGCGCCGGTATACAGAGACAACGCCGGTATACAGAGACAGAGATAGTATACAGAGACAGTGATAGTAGACCGAGACAGAGATAGTATACAGAGACAGAGATAATATACAGAGACAGCGCCCGTGTACAGAGACAGCGCCCGTATACAGAGACAGCGATAGTATACAGAGACAGAGATAGTATACAGAGACAGTGCCGGTATACAGAGACAGCGCCAGTATACAGAGACAGAGATAGTATACAGAGACAGCGATAGTATACAGAGACAACGCCGGTATACAGAGACAGCGCCGGTATACAGAGACAGAGATAGTATACAGAGACAGCGATAGTAGACCGAGACAGAGATAGTATACAGAGACAGCGCCGGTATACAGAGACAGCGCCGGTATACAGAGACAGAGATAGTATACAGAGACAGCGATAGTATACAGAGACAGTGATAGTATACAGAGACAGAGATAGTATACAGAGACAGTGCCGGTATACAGAGACAGAGATAGTATACAGAGACAGCGCCCGTATACAGAGACAGAGATAGTATACAGAGACAGAGATAGTATACAGAGACAGTGCCGGTATACAGAGACAGAGATAGTATACAGAGACAGCGCCCGTGTACAGAGACAGCGCCCGTGTACAGAGACAGCGCCCGTATACAGAGACAGTGATAGTATACAGAGACAGAGATAGTATACAGAGACAGTGCCGGTATACAGAGACAGAGATAGTATACAGAGACAGCGCCCGTATACAGAGACAGAGATAGTATATACAGAGACAGAGATAGTGTACCGAGACAGAGATAGTATACAGAGACAGAGATAGTATACAGAGACAGTGCCAGTATACAGAGACAGCGCCAGTATACAGAGACAGAGATAGTGTACAGAGACAGAGATAGTGTACAGAGACAGCGCCAGTATACAGAGACAGAGATAGTATATACAGAGACAGAGATAGTATACAGAGACAGTGCCAGTATACAGAGACAGCTATAGTGTGCAGAGACAGCGCCGGTATACAGAGACAGCGCCAGTATACAGAGACAGAGATAGTATACAGAGACAGAGATAGTATACAGAGACAGCAATAGTATACAGAGACAGCGCCAGTATACAGAGACAGAGACAGTATACAGAGACAGAGATAGTATACAGAGACAGAGATAGTATACAGAGACAGCGCCAGTATACAGAGACCGCGATAGTGTACAGAGACAGAGATAGTATACAGAGACAGCGATAGTATACAGAGACAGAGATAGTATACAGAGACAGCGCCAGTATACAGAGACAGAGATAGTATACAGAGACAGAGATAGTATACAGAGACAGCGCCGGTATACAGAGTCAGCACCAGTATACAGAGACAGAGATAGTATACAGAGACAGAGCCAGTATACAGAGACAGCGATAGTATACAGAGACAGAGATAGTATACAGAGACAGCGCCGGTATACAGAGACAGCACCAGTATACAGAGACAGAGATAGTATACAGAGACAGAGATAGTATACAGAGACAGCGATAGTATACAGAGACAGAGATAGTATACAGAGACAGTGCCGGTATACAGAGACAGCTCCAGGATACAGAGACAAAGACAGTATACAGAGACAGCACCAGTATACAGAGACAGCGATAGTATACAGAGACAGCGCCGGTATACAGAGACAGAGATAGTGTATACAGAGACAGAGAAAGTGTACAGAGACAGAGATAGTATACAGAGACAGCGCCGGTATACAGAGACAGAGATAGTGTATACAGAGACAGAGAAAGTGTACAGAGACAGCGCCGGTATACAGAGACAGTGCCGGTATACAGAGACAGAGATAGTATACAGAGACAGCGCCGGTATACAGAGACAGAGATAGTATACAGAGACAGCGATAGTATACAGAGACAGCGATAGTATATACAGAGACAGCGATAGTATGCAGAGACAGAGATTGTGTATAGAGACCGCCGCCAGTATACAGAGACAGCGCCGGTATACAGAGACAGAGATAGTATACAGAGACAGCGCCAGGATACAGAGACAGAGATAGTATACAGAGACAGAGATAGTATACAGAGACAGAGATAGTGTACAGAGACAGCGCCGGTATACAGAGACAGAGATAGTGTATACAGAGACAGCGCCCGTATACAGAGACAGAGATAGTATACAGAGACAGCGCCCGTATACAGAGACAGAGATAGTATACAGAGACAGCGCCCGTATACAGAGACAGAGATAGTATACAGAGACAGCGCCCGTATACAGAGACAGAGATAGTATACAGAGACAGCGCCCGTATACAGAGACAGAGATAGTATACAGAGACAGAGATAGTATACAGAGACAGCGCCCGTATACAGAGACAGAGATAGTATACAGAGACAGAGATAGTATACAGAGACAGCGCCCGTATACAGAGACAGAGATAGTATACAGAGACAGCGCCGGTATACAGAGAGCGGGTTTGTCAGCACAAGAGCCTCATTTGGGGTGCAGTTCCTCGGTTCCGCGGCTCCGCACTCCTCAGTGCTGCTTAAAGTGACAGCAGCATTTGTGAACTTGAGGGGTGACAGGAAGCAGTTGTTACTACCGGGAGCCACCAGGGGCGCTGCAGCTCTGCCGGCCAGCGGCTCGTTGTACCCTAAAGTGTCGTCTGAGGTGGGCAATATATTTGGCATCATTCACGTGTGCGCAAGTAACGGTTAGTGGACGACCTCATGGCCCCAGACTCTGCAGCTCCGCGTGGGTGACGCCTGGTATGAGGGGCGGACTCTGGGGTAGAACGAGCAGCTGCCAGCGAGGGTCCAGACGCTCTAACGGATTGATCAACCCCTGCGGGAAGCAGAGGCTGGCAGAGCTGCAGCGCCCCTGGTGGCTCCCGGTAGTAACAACTGCTGGCAGGTCCCTTTAACACGCAGGTTGTCTCTTGGCTGTGGTTGTGCTTCGCCGTGCGTGTGGCCCAGATGTCCATGTAGACTGCTGATGGGGGTCATCCTCATTATACTTCCCACAAGGGGTCACCCCGCTCTCCTATACTGCCATTCAGGTGCATGGGAAAGATGGGTGAAACCCTATGAGGAAAGTCTAATAGACCTTAGGATGTGCCACACTTTCAAATGCAGATCTAGTTATGAAATGTGTTATTTTTGGTGTGAATGCCCCTTTAAGGGGTTTTCTAGTTATAAACTACTTATATGGCCTGTCCTTAGTAGATCAGTGGGTGTCTGCCACCAGGGACCCTGCCAATCAGTTCTTTGCCAGGCCCGCACGCTCATGCACTGAGCTGGTTTCTACAGGAAGTAAACAGCCCCATTCCCAATGCCATGGCCAGGCTTGGTATTACAGGCAAAGTTTCCATTCACTTCAATGGCTGCAATACCAAGCCTGGCCACTGCAGAGAAAACGGAGCTGTCTGCTTCCTGCAGAAATCAGCTCAATGTACAGCAAACAACTGATCAGCAGAGATCCCTGGCGGCAGACTCCCACCCATCTACTATAGATGGCCCATCCTGCACATAGGCCACCAATAGTTTACAGCTAGACAACCCCTTTAAATCCCCGAGTCTCATTTATCATTCTACAACATCATAGAAGAAAATGCAAACCTTGTTTAAAAATTTATTAAAGTATTGTTGGCGTGGTCTACGTCCCACACATGTAAACCACGGCTTACAGCTGCTCTCCAAGCATGTAACATGTCAGGACTGCGTGACTTGGGGGGTCACCACAGCGATGGCAGATGATGGGGGGATCCCGCACCATTCACAGTGATCAGGACGGAGGGGGACAGACTGATGAGACCTGCAGATTGCAGTAAGGAAGCCGCCGTCTAGCAGGTATGGTACGTGTATATAGGGGTACGCAACCGTAGATGGGGGGCTACTCTGCAGCTTCATATCCCTCCAGGGGTGACGGCGAGTCCAGCTGCAGAATGAAGATGATGTAACATATAGAAATACTCTCGGCAGCGCCCCCTGAGTGCCGCACGCGGAAGCCCCTGCAGGGCCGCTGAGGTAGATACACTGTGAGTCATTGACATTTTGGTAGCATTCAGGAAAAGGCACCTGGTGTGAGCAAATACTCTTAGGAAAACGACTGACTGTCCCAAGAACTGATGACGAGGAAAACCGCCTCCAAGGACCGAAACAGAGAAGAGACCGGAAGCAACAAGGTAGGCGATTGTAGTGAAGGCTGGCAGCAGCTGGCGGTGGTTTTGGGGGCACTTGTGGCTTAGAAGGTCTTGTCCGTTACTCTTTGGAAGCCCCGCTCTCCCCGGCTCAGTCACTCCCAAGACCTCCTGCGTCAGCAGCGACTGTCCTTGTACTTGTGCGCAGGTCTCGGGGGGCTGTTGTCCTTCGCCATGGAGAGGGGGCCGAGGGCAGCTAGTGCCCCCCCATGTTATTTCTTCCTGTTGTCACCCAATCCACGATCATAAAACTCAGGCTGGTTATCATGAAGACAAAACCCACCGAGGCAAAGAGCGCCACCTGTGGAGAGAAGAGACGTGAGAAAAGGAGGCGGGGCATGAAGACGCGAGGGCCCCCCGGTATGGGGCCCCCCGGGCCAGGAAGATGGACAGTCAGGGGTTTGAGACTGAAGACACGACTGCCAACCTGAATCTTGGGACGGGAGAGCAGCGGCTCCTTCTCTCGGGGGACGATTCTTAAGTAGAAAATACTTGGCAGAATGAAAATCAGACTCGGAGCCGAAGTGGATCCTGGAAGAAGAGAAGAGTGAAAGCCGAGAAACCACCAACCCCCCCGAAGTACAGGCGCATATACTGCAGAGCTGAACTCAACATTCTGCTAACGGCACATACACTCATTGTCAGTAACATCCCCCCCCCCGCCTAGAAGGCGTATAGAGTATATATATTATATATATATATACACACCCTCATTGTCAGTAACATCCCCCCCCCCCAGAAGGCGTATACAGTATATATATTATATATATACACACCCTCATTGTCAGTAACATCCCCCCCCGCCTAGAAGGCGTATACAGTATATATATTATATATATATACACACCCTCCTTGTCAGTAACATCCCCCCCCCCGCCTAGAAGGCGTATACAGTATATATATTATATATATACACACCCTCATTGTCAGTAACATCCCCCCCCCCCTAGAAGGCGTATACAGTATATATATTATATATATATACACACCCTCCTTGTCAGTAACATCCCCCCCCCCGCCTAGAAGGCGTATACAGTATATATATTATATATATATACACACCCTCATTGTCAGTAACATCCCCCCCCCCCAGAAGGCGTATACAGTATATATATTATATATATATATACACACCCTCATTGTCAGTAACATCCCCCCCCCGCCTAGAAGGCGTATACAGTATATATATTATATATATATATATATATATACACACCCTCCTTGTCAGTAACATCCCCCCCCCCAGAAGGCGTATACAGTATATATATTATATATATACACACCCTCCTTGTCAGTAACATCCCCCCCCCCTAGAAGGCGTATACAGTATATATATTATATATATACACACCCTCATTGTCAGTAACATCCCCCCCCCCCGCCTAGAAGGCGTATACAGTATATATATTATATATATATACACACCCTCCTTGTCAGTAAAACCCCCCCCCCCCCCCCTAGAAGGCGTATACAGTATATATATTATATATATACACACCCTCATTGTCAGTAACATCCCCCCCGCCTAGAAGGCGTATACAGTATATATATTATATATATATACACACCCTCATTGTCAGCAACATCCCCCCCCCCCTAGAAGGCGTATACAGTATATATATATTATATATATACACACCCCCATTGTCAGTAACATCCCCCCCCCAGAAGGCGTATACAGTATATATATTATATATATACACACCCTCATTGTCAGTAACATCCCCCCCCCCCTAGAAGGCGTATACAGTATATATATTATATATATATACACACCCTCCTTGTCAGTAACATCCCCCCCCCCCCTAGAAGGCGTATACAGTATATATATTATATATATATACACACCCTCATTGTCAGTAACATCCCCCCCCCCCTAGAAGGCGTATACAGTATATATATTATATATATACACACCCTCATTGTCAGTAACATCCCCCCCCCCCCAGAAGGCGTATACAGTATATATATTATATATATACACACCCTCATTGTCAGTAACATCCCCCCCCCCCCTAGAAGGCGTATACAGTATATATATATTATATATATACACACCCTCATTGTCAGTAACATCCCCCCCCCCCTAGAAGGCGTATACAGTATATATATTATATATATACACACCCTCATTGTCAGTAACATCCCCCCCCCGCCTAGAAGGCGTATACAGTTTATATATTATATATATACACACCCTCATTGTCAGTAACATCCCCCCCCCCCTAGAAGGCGTATACAGTATATATATATTATATATATACACACCCTCATTGTCAGTAACATCCCCCCCCCTAGAAGGCGTATACAGTATATATATTATATATATACACACCCTCATTGTCAGTAACATCCCCCCCCCCGCCTAGAAGGCGTATACAGTATATATATTATATATATACACACCCTCATTGTCAGTAACATCCCCCCCCCCCTAGAAGGCGTATACAGTATATATATATTATATATATACACACCCTCATTGTCAGTAACATCCCCCCCCCCTAGAAGGCGTATACAGTATATATATTATATATATACACACCCTCATTGTCAGTAACATCCCCCCCCCCTAGAAGGCGTATACAGTATATATATTATATATATACACACCCTCATTGTCAGTAACATCCCCCCCCCGCCTAGAAGGCGTATACAGTATATATATTATATATATACACACCCTCATTGTCAGTAACATCCCCCCCCCCCTAGAAGGCGTATACAGTATATATATATTATATATATACACACCCTCATTGTCAGTAACATCCCCCCCCCCCCCAGAAGGCGTATACAGTATATATATTATATATATACACACCCTCATTGTCAGTAACATCCCCCCCCGCCTAGAAGGCGTATACAGTATATATATTATATATATATACACACCCTCCTTGTCAGTAACATCCCCCCCCCCGCCTAGAAGGCGTATACAGTATATATATATTATATATACACACCCTCATTGTCAGTAACATCCCCCCCCGCCTAGAAGGCGTATACAGTATATATATTATATATATATACACACCCTCCTTGTCAGTAACATCCCCCCCCCGCCTAGAAGGCGTATACAGTACATATATTATATATATATACACACCCTCATTGTCAGTAACACCCCCCCCCCGCCTAGAAGGCGTATACAGTATATATATTATATATATACACACCCTCATTGTCAGTAACATCCCCCCCCCCTAGAAGGCGTATACAGTATATATATTATATATATACACACCCTCATTGTCAGTAACATCCCCCCCCCGCCTAGAAGGCGTATACAGTATATATATTATATATATACACACCCTCATTGTCAGTAACACCCCCCCCCGCCTAGAAGGTGTATACAGTACATATATTATATATATACACACCCTCATTGTCAGTAACATCCCCCCCCCCCTAGAAGGCGTATACAGTATATATATATTATATATATACACACCCTCATTGTCAGTAACATCCCCCCCCCCTAGAAGGCGTATACAGTATATATATTATATATATACACACCCTCATTGTCAGTAACATCCCCCCCCCGCCTAGAAGGCGTATACAGTATATATATTATATATATATATACACACCCTCATTGTCAGTAACACCCCCCCCCGCCTAGAAGGTGTATACAGTACATATATTATATATATATACACACCCTCATTGTCAGTAACACCCCCCCCCCCACCTAGAAGGCGTATACAGTATATATATTATATATACACACCCTCATTGTCAGTAACATCCCCCCCGCCTAGAAGGTGTATAGAGTATATATATTATATATATATATACACACCCTCATTGTCAGTAACATCCCCCCCCCCCGCCTAGAAGGCGTATACAGTATATATATTATATATTATATATACACACCCTCATTGTCAGTAACATCCCCCCCGCCTAGAAGGTGTATACAGTACATATATTATATATATATACACACCCTCATTGTCAGTAACATCCCCCCCCACCTAGAAGGCGTATACAGTATATATATTATATATATATATACACACCCTCATTGTCAGTAACATCCCGCCTAGAAGGAGTATATATATAATAATAATAATACTCTGTATCTGTATAGCGCCACCATATCCCGCAGCGCTTACATAGACGGGGGAGGGGGGATACAGAAAGACAAAAGGACAAACATTACAGAACCGCGGTTACATGGTAATCAGCTGATGGAGACAATAGGGGTGCGGGTCCGGCTCCAACCAGACAATAGGGGTGCGGGTCCGGCTCCAACCAGACAATAGGGGTGCGGGTCCGGCTCCAACGAGTATTTACGATCTACTCCGCTAACAAGGCGATTCTTACCGATGACACCAAATATGTCCTTGATGTTGGGGATGAAGATGACCAGCAGGTTGACGTTCACCAGCAGGCAGACGGCGATGAGGATGTGCCGCCACCAGCGGAAGTCCTGGCCGGGGCAGACGAGCTGTTGGATGGCTCGACGGATCTGCGGAGGATGGAGGGATGAGAGAAGCTGACACAGGCGTGAAGGGAGTCGTCCATCACCTCTAAGCACGGACGAGATCAGCTGAGGGGTCCGCGGGTGAGCGACCTGTACTTGCCCGGGAGCCCGCGGGTGAGCGGCCTGTACTTGCCCGGGAGCCCGCGGGTGAGCGGCCTGTACTTGCCCGGGAGCCCGCGGGTGAGCGGCCTGTACTTGCCCGGGAGCCCGCGGGTGAGCGGCCTGTACTTGCCCGGGAGCCCGCGGGTGAGCGGCCTGTACTTGCCTGGGAGCCCGCGGCTGAGCAGCCTGTACTTGCCCGGGAGCCCGCGGGTGAGCGGCCTGTACTTGCCCGGGAGCCCACGGCTGAGCGGCTTGTACTTGCCCGGGAGCCCGCGGGTCAGCGGCCTGTACTTGCCCGGGAGCCCGCGGGTCAGCGGCCTGTACTTGCCCGGGAGCCCGCGGGTCAGCGGCCTGTACTTGCCCAGGAGCCCGCGGGTGAGCGACCTGTACTTGCCCGGGAGCCCGCGGGTGAGCGGCCTGTACTTGCCCGGGAGCCTGCGGGTGAGCGGCCTGTACTTGCCCGGGAGCCCGCGGGTGAGCGGCCTGTACTTGCCCGGGAGCCCGCGGGTGAGCGGCCTGTACTTGCCCGGGAGCCCGCGGGTGAGCGGCCTGTACTTGCCCGGGAGCCCGCGGGTCAGCGGCCTGTACGTGATGCCCGGCTCCCCGTCCTGCGCCTATACGTGACGCTCGGCTCCCTTTAAGTTCAACCATAATCTCACCTACCGGAAACAGAACAACCGGCACGGTCAGGGTCACCGCCACGAGCACCGCCAGACGGACACACAGCACCAGCATGTCCAGGGGGTCCACCTTGTTATAGGTGTGCAGCATCTCCGAGTCCACGTCACCTAACAGAGGGGCACATATATACATCAGCAGCACCCCTTGTGGACAGAAATGGCATAACATTTAGGGGGTGGAGGCTTCATAGTGGATCAGAACCCCCCAGGGCTGGTTCAGTCCCAGGCACCATGGATACTTTGTAGCTGGAGAGCCCCTTGATCACGGGATGTGTGGGGATCAGTGTTCTCAGCGACCCCTACTTCTGAGCCAGCGCCATCTGTAGAACATACATTTACATGCTTCTTCCTAGCCTGGATGGACACTGGGGCAGGAAGGGGTTAAAAAGGCTACACAGTTGAGAGGCGGTTGGGGTGAGGATTGATTAGAGAGGTCATCAGCTCTCCGCCATGTAATCGCTGAGAGCCGATGGGATGCCATGGCAACCCGACAGCAGACAATGACATCCGAGTGTGCTATGTGATCACTAGTGCATTGTAATACAGAAGTACTGCAGTGTACTATTGGTGCAATCATACCATCACAGGTTCAAGTCCCCTACAATTCCCTAAAGGGACATTCAAAATGTAAAAAAGCATAAAAGTAGTTAAAAGCAACAAACAAATAAACTTTTTGTGCACTTACCCATCTTTGTATAAAAAAAAAATAAAACCCCCATTTGGGATTGTCGCATCCGTAACAACTTAAACACGCTTTTCATCCAGCATGGCAAACGTAGAAAAACAAAGAACAAAAAATGGAGCCCCTTCCAAAAAAACACAATAAAAGTGATCAAAAAACACCCCCAAAACAGCACCAATAAAAGCTGCAGCTCGCCCGATCCGGCGGTGGAAAAAAGTTATGTCCCCCCAAAACAGTCATGTCCTTAGGACCAAAATAGGTCGTCACCAAGGGGTTAATCTGTGCCATCGGTGGCATTCTCAGGGTGGCGCTATGATCTTGGTGCCGCATGGCCGTTTTTGTGACTCTTACCGTAGAAGGTCAGGTAGCCGAAGATCGCAGTCAGCAGGTACATAAGGAACATGGCGAAGATGGAGACGTTGGCCACGTTCTGCATCTGCTTCTTGGTGGCTCTTCATAGAGGAGATAGAAGCGTGTTACTGGCAGACGTCAGAGTAAAGCCCGCGCCGCCTGAGATCTGCCGCTGTCCGCAGGGGCCGTGTACACTTGTGCAATCAAAGCTTTCATTTTTCCAGGGTGTTTAGATATAAAAGGTAAAGCAACTTTTTTAAGGGAAGTGAGTGACGGGGGGTTTGTTCGTAGCTGTCACCAGGGGCGCCCTCAACATGAGGCAACCGGAGCCTGCAGGACCTCTGGGGGGCGGAGCCTGGGTTGCAACTTCGCCGACATGTGTGTGTTTTTTTTTGTTTTTTTTACCAGACATAGTAAAAAAAATTGCAAGTTGACCAGGCAGCAGCCTGACAAGCATTTCACTTTGTCTGTATCTCCGGTCCAGCATCCGCTGCGGCCATAAGAGGTGGTGACCCCTGCATGCAGTGTGGACAAAAGGGTGAGAGGTCAGGAGCCATCGCCTCTAGAGACAGCAGCGGACACGGAATCGGTGATGTAAAGCGATGAGTTAAATGATTAATGGTGTCAAGTTGCCACCCAGCTGGAGGTCCACTATGGAGGGTCACTGTTACTACTGAGATAACTGGTACTACTAGGGCTACTATGGAGATCACTATTACTACTGAGGCCCCCGTGGGGATCACTATTACTACTGAGGCCACTGTGGGGGTCACTATTACTACTGAGGCCACTGTGGGGGTCACTATTACTACTGAGGCCACTGTGTGGGTAACTCTTATTACTGGGGCCACTCTTACTACTGATGCCACTGTGGGGGTTACTCTTACAACTAGGGCCACTGTGGGCGTTACTATTTCCACTGGGGCACCGTGGGCATTACTATTACCACTGGGACACTGTGGGCGTCATTATTACTGCTTGGGCCACTGTGGGGGTCACTATTACTATTGGGGCCACTGTGGGGGTCACGATTACTGTTGAGGCCACTGTGGGGGTCACTATTACTACCAGGGCCACTATGGGGGTCACTATTACTACTGGGGCCACAGTGGGGGTCACTTACTACTGGGGCCACAGTGGGGGTCACTTACTACTGGGGCCACAATGGGGGTCACTATTACAACTGGGGCCATCATGGGGGTCACTATTACTACTGGGGCCACTGTGGGGGTCACTATTACTACTGTGGCCACTGTGGGGGTCACGATTACTGTTGAGGCCACTGTGGGGGTCACTATTACTGCCGGGGCAACTATGGAGGGTCACTATTACTAGTGGGGCGACTGTGGGGTTAAATATTACTACTCAGGTGACTGTGGGGATCAATATTACTACTGAGGCAGCTGTGGGGATCACTATTACTACCAGGGCACTATGGGGGTCACTATTACTACTGGGGCCACAATGGGGTCACTATTACTATTGGGGCCACAGTAGGGGTCACTTACTACTGGGGCCACAATGGGGGTCACTATTACAACTGGGGCCACAATGGGGGTCACTATTACAACTGGGGCCACAATGGGGTCACTATTACAACTGGGGCCACAATGGGGGTCACTATTACTACTGGGGCCACTGTGGGGGTCACTATTACTACTGGGGCCATGATGGGGTCAGTATTACTACTGGGGCCATAATGGGGGTCAGTATTACTACTGGGACCATAATGGGGGTCAGTATTACTACTGGGACCTCTGTGGGGGCCACTATTACTACTGGGGTAACTAGTACTACAGAGGCCACTGTAGGGGGTCATTATTACTGCTGGGGTCACTATTAGTACTGGGGCAACTATGGGAGTCACTTACTAATGAGGGTCACTGTGGGGATCAATTTTACTACCAAGGGCACTGTTGTGGGTCACTATTACTATTGGAGCCACTGTGGGGGTCACTATTACTACTGGGGCCACTGTGGGGGTCACTATTACTACCGGGGCCACTGTGGGGGGTCACTATTAAGACTGGGGCCACTATGGGGGTCACTAATATTACTGGAGCCACCGTGTGAGTCACTATTACTACTGAGGTAACTAATACTACCAAGGGATCTGTTGGGGTCACTATTACTACTGGAGCCACTGTGGGGGGGGGGGGGGGGGTCACTGTTACTGCTGGGGCCACTGTGGGGCTCACTATTACTGTTGGGGCCACTGTGGGGGACGGTACTATGACTGAAGCCCCTGTGGGAATCACTATTACTACTGAGGCCACTGAGGGGATCCCTATGACTACTGAGGCTACTGTGGAGATCACTATTACTATTGGGGACACTATGGAGGGTCACTATTATTAATGGGGCCACTATGGGGATCACTATTACTACTGGGGTCACTGTGGGGATCACTATTACTACTGAGAACTCTGCGGAGGAGACATTACTACTATTGGGGAAACTATAGGGCTGACTATTACTACTGTGACTACTATGGGGGGGGGGCACTATTACTATTGGGGCCACTATAGAGGTGACTATAACTACTGAGGCCACTGTGGTGATCAATATTACTGGGGCCACTATGGAGGGTCAGTATTACTACTGAGGCTACTTTGGGGGTCACTATTATGACTGGGGCTACGGTCGGGGTCATTATTACTACTGAGGCCACTGTAGGGGGGTCAATATTACTGCTGGGCCACTGTGGGGGACATCACTACGACTGAGGCCACTGTGGGGGACATTACTACTACTGGGGCCACTGTGGGAATCACTATTACTACAGGGGCCACTGTGGGGATCACTATTACTACTAAGGCCACTGTGTGGGTCACTTACTACTGGGGCTACTGTGGGGGTCACTATTACTGCTGGGGCCACTGTGGGAGTCACTATTACTACTAGGGTCACTGTGGGGATCACTATTACTTCTGGTGCCACTATTACTGCTGGGGCCACGTTGGGGGTCACTAATACTGCTGGGGCCACATTGGGGGTCACTAATACTGCTGGGGCCACTGTGGGGGTCACTAATACTGCTGGGGTCACTGTGGGGGTCACTAATACTGCTGGGGCCACTGTGGGGGTCACTATTACTGCTGGGGCCACTGTGGAAGTCACTATTACTGCTAGGGCCACTGTGGGAGTCACTATTACTGCTGGGGCCACCGTGGGGGTTACTATTACTACTGGGGCCACTGTGGGTATTAGTATTGCTACTGTGGCCACTGTGGGGGGCACTATTACTCCTTAGGGAACTAAGGGGGCCACTATTGGTGTCACTCTTACTACTGAGGGTCACTCCGGGTATCACTGTTACTACTGAGACCACTGTGGGGGTCACTATTACTATTGAAGCCACTGTGGGGATCACTATTACTACTGGGGACACTGTGGGGGTCACTATTACTAATGGGACCACTATAGGGGTGACTTACTAATGGGGCCACTATAGGGGTCACTATTTCTACTAGGGGCCACTGTGGTGGTCATTATTACTACTAAGGAAACTGTGGGGGTCGCTATTACTGTTGAGGCCACTGTGGGGGTCAGTATTACAACTGAGGCCACTGTGGGGTCACTATTACAACTGAGGCCACTGTAGGGGACACTATTACTACTAGGGCCACTGTGGGGGTCACTATTACTACTAGGGTCACTGAGGGGGGGGGAACTATTACTGCTGGGGCCACTGTGAGGGACATTATTACGATTAAGGCCACTGTGGGAATCACTATTACTACTGCGGTCACTGTTAGTACTGGGACCACTATTACTACTGAGGCCAGTGTGGGGATCACTATTACTCCTGGGGACACTGTGGGGGGGTCACTATTACTAATGGGGCCACTATTACTACTAGGGACCACTGTGGTGGTCATTATTACCACTAAGGAAACTGTGAGGGTCGCTATTACTGTTGAGGCCACTGTTGGGTTCACTATTACTGCTGGGCCACTGTGGGGGACATTACTACGACTGGGGCAACTGTGGGAATCACTATAACTATGGAGGCCACTGTGGGGATGCCTATGACTACTGAAGCTACTGTGGAGACCATTACTACTAATGGGGCCACTATGGGGCTCCCTTTTACTACGAAGGCCACTGTGTGGATCCCTATTAATAGTGAGGCCACTGTGGGAAACACTCTTACTACTGGGGCCACTATGGGGTTACTATTACTACTGGGGCCACTGTAGGGGGTCACTATTACCACTGGGGCCACTGTGGGGGTCACTATTACCACTGGGGCCACTGTGGGGATCACCATTACCACTGGGGCCACTGTGGGGGTCACCATTAGCACTGGGGCCACTGTGGGGGTCACTATTACTACTGGGGCCACTGTGGGGGTCACTATTACTACTGGGGCCACTGTGGGGGTCACTATTAGTTCTGGGGCCACTATTACTACTGAGGCCACTGTGGGGCTCACTATTACTACTGAGGCCACTGTGGGGGTCACTATTACTGCTGAGGCCACTGTGGGGGTCACTATTACTGCTGGGGCCACTGTGGGGGTCACTATTACTGCTGGGACCACTGTGGGGGGTCACTATTACTGCTGGGGCCACTGTGGGGGTCACTATTACTGCTGGGGCCACTGTGGGGGGCACTATTACTGCTGGGGCCACTGTGGGGATCACTATTACTACTAAGGCCACTGTGGGAATCAGTATTACTACTGCGGCCACTGTGGGCATGCACTATTACTCCTTGGGGCACTAAGGGGGCCACTATTGGTACTGAGCCACTATGGGGGTCACTAATACTACTGAAGGCCACTGTGGGTATCACAATTACTACTGGGGCCACTGTGGGGATCAATGTTACTACAGAGACCCCTGTGGGGATCACTTACTACTGAGGCCACTAAGGGGGCCACTGTTAGTACTGGGGCCACTATGGGAGTCACTATTACTACTGAGACCACTTTGGGGATCACTATGGGGATTATTATTGCTACTGAGGCCGCTGTGGGAGTCACTATTACTATTGGCGCCACTATAGGGGCCACTGTGGGGGTCATTTTTAGTATGAAGGCAAATGTGGGGGTTACTATTACTAATGTGGCCACTATTGGGGTCATTATTACTGTTGGGGCCACTATGGGAGTCACTATTACTACTAAGGCCACTGTGGAGGGGGGGCACTATTACTCTTTGGGGCACTATGCGGGTCACTATTACTACTGAGGGTCAGTGTGGGTATCACGATTACTACTGGGGCACCTGTGGGGATCACTTTTACTACTGAGGCCACTTTGGAGGTCACTATTACTACTGGAGCGACTGTGGGGGGTCACTATTACTACTGGGGCCACTGTGGGGATCACTATTATTACTGAGGCAACTATTACTGCTGAGGCCACAGTGGGGGTCACTATTACTGCTGTGACCACTGTGTGGGTCACTATTACTGCTGTGACCACTGTGTGTGTCACTATTACTGCTGTGATCACTGTGTGGGTCATTAATACTGCTGTGAGCACTGTGTGGGTCACTAGTACTGCTGGGGCAATTGTGGGGGTCACTATTTCTACTGAGGGCACTGTGGGGATCACCATTACTACTGAAGCCACTGTGGGGGTCACTATTACTCCTGGGGGCACTATTGGGGCCACTATTAGTACTGGAGCCATTTTGGGGGTCACTATTACTACTTAGGGTCACTGTTGGGGGTCATTATTACTGCTGGGGCCACTGTGGGGTCACTATTACTGCTGGGGCCACTGTGGCGGACACTTTTACTGCTGGGGCCACTGTGGGGGTCACTATTACTGCTGGGGCCACTGTGGCGGACACTATTACTGCTGGGGCCACTGTGGCGGACACTATTACTGCTGGGGCCACTGTGGCGGACACTATTACTGCTGGGACCACTGTGGCGGACACTATTACTGCTGGGGCCACTGTGGCGGACACTATCACTACTGCAGTCACTTAGGGGATCAGTATTACTACTGCGGCAACTGTGGGCAGGCACTACGGGGGCCACTATTGGTACTGGGCCACTATAGGTGTCACTATTACTACTGAGGGTCACTGTGGGTATCACAATTACTACTGGGGCCCCTGTGGGGATCAATGTTACTACAGAGACCCTTGTGGGGATCACTATTACTACTGAGGCCACTGTTAGTACTGGGGCCACTGTGGGGATCACTATTACTACTGGGGCCACTGTGGGGACCACTATTACTACTGGGGCCACTGTGGGGACCACTATTACTACTGGGGCCACTGTGGGGACCACTATTACTACTGGGGCCACTGTGGGGACCACTATTACTACTGGGGCCACTGTGGGGATCACTATTACTTCTGGAGCCACTGTGGGGATCACTATTACTATTGAGAGTCCTGTGGGGGGACATTATTACTATTAGGGCCCCTATAGGGGTGACTTTTACTTATGGGGCTGCTATAGGAGTGACCATTACTACTGGGGCTACTATGAAGGTCACTTTTACTACTGGGAACATTAAGGGGGGCCACTTTTACCAATGGGGGTCACTAAGGTGGTAACTTACTGTTGGACAAAGAGGGAGAGGAGGGGTGGAGTAAAGCCAGAGAAGTGAATGCTCTGGGATGCAGACAGAGGAGGCACTGCCAGCCATATGGACTGCCATGTCTCCTGGTGCTCCCAGTCCTGGTATCCCATGCCTACGAGTACCACCAGTGCTTTTGGGTTTATATATCCCCCAGCCCTACGATGTTCTACCAGTTGACTGATGAACCCCAAACGCCTATCTGCTGGCTTTAAATTAATTTGATAGCGAAGTTGGATAATTTATCCCGCTGTCACATGACATTTTCTGGAAAGCAGCACCTTCAGCCACTTACTATTGGAGCCCTACGGGGGGCACTGTTACTTCCAGGCCCAGTAAGAGGGACACTTAATATTGGGGCACGGTAACTCAAATATGTGTTGGGTATCTTGTGTATCGGCACTTTCAATGCCTTAAAATTAGTGTTTTTCTGCATGGGGGGGGGGGGGGGGGGGGGAGATTTCACGCTTTGCCACACGGAGCAGAGAGGCTTGGGGTAGTCCTGACTGTCACCCTGGGGTCACACGGGCCTCCATAAGAGCTCTATGCAGAAAACGGTAGATTTTTAATCACATCTGATTGTAAAGTTGCTCCATTTTTTATATTGGATACATTGCAGAAGTTCACGTCCCCCTTCTAACTCTGAAGGGCTTGTAAGGCAGCACTCCTACCTGCGCAGCTCCGTATAGATGGGTAGGACCTCCGGGTGGCACACAAAGGCGAAGGCGATGATGGGGATGGAGTAAGTCGTCTGGAAGGAAAGTGATTTCAGAGGTCAGGATAATGGCTGAATGAACCCCATTATAGTCTGGGGGTCCATCATTGGCCGGATCTGGGATTCAGTGGGGGGATGGCGGCACGTACCTCAGTGTTGACGGTAAATAACTTAGCGGAGCAGCCCTCCTCGCTGACGTTGTAGCCGTTGGCGTAGACCGCGTGCTCTACATGCGTTGCGTTCAGAGGACACGCTATCACAGACTTCTTGTAGATAACCTGGACACGTAGAGAAGCGTGTGAGCGCGGACCGACATGAGGGTCCCGGCAGGGAACATCTAGTGGCTGGTCTGCCACCACAGGTGAGATAATGAAGTCAGTGGGTGGTCTCCAGAGTAGGAGACGCAGATAAGGGTCCTAACAGGGGTCTCCTCTATAACAAAGTGCATGCCTGTCCTAAATGACACAACTGTAAAGGGTCGTGATGTCATTCGCAGGATATGTACTATCTGCTGAGTTTCCTTCAGGTGGTCATGTGATCTCATGGCGATCACCTGCCAATCACCAGAGCTTCCAGTATGATGGAACTGCCTGGACTGTGCTACACAGGCTCTTCACATGCTGATGATTAGAGGCTCCTGTCATGCAGGTATAATAGAGGAGATCACAACTCATCCTCCTGACTGGATACTTCTGGTCTGTAGCTCCTTTAGGTGAACATACAGAGTGGTAATTATCACACTGTTCTCCCAACAGGCAGAGATGGTACTGACTCTGGCTGCTCCTGTTATGCTGTACTGATGCATCATGGGAGTGTTAGTATGGAGGAAGAGAAAACAGGAGGAATCTAACAATCAAGATGGTGGCTGATAAGCATCAGACAGGGGCTGTACTACATGGAGTGTGACAGGCAATCAGGTGAGGGAGAAGGGATGGAAAATGTGTCTTCTCTGAAAGTGACCCTTTAACTGGAACCACCCAAATATCTGGGAAACTTAAAGGGGCGGCATATCAGTACAATCTGCCATTGCTCTATGCCTGGAGGCTGTGGGGTCGCAGCGCTGATGTAGCGGACCGCCGTTCTCCTCCCAACTGTCTGCGGCAGCGTAGGAGGCACCCCTCTAATGCTGCAGTCGCCCCCGTTCATGCGTGGGGGCAGGGAGGAAGCTACCAATCACAAAGTTACCTTTTTAGTGATTTATATAACATTTTCAAGACACTCCTTTAAAAGATGCCAACTGAGAAGCGTTGCGTCATGAGCTGCGTGCGTGCCGCCGCCGGGGGGCGCTCCTCCGCCTGCGCCGCTCACGTCCCACCACGCCATCAGCTGGAGAGACGCAAGATCATTATTGCAAAATTGTGTTTCTGTTCAGGTTTCTGTCATAAAAGCTAGAAACAATAGCGCAGCGGAGCCCATCGCAGTCAGTGGCCCCACCCAGCACAGAAACACGAAAATGTGACTAGAACCTCCAGCAGAGGGGCATGCAGCGCCATCCCCAGGCCAACAGCGGCGCCGGTGGGAGGAGCCCAGGTATGTGGCGCTGAGGTTTCCTGCAACTTACCGCACACAAGAAGAAGAGCATGCAGGTGAGCGACAAGCCGCTGGTGTAGCCCAAGTAGCCTGGTGGGAGACAGAAGACAACTAGTACTCCGCTGTGGGACTACAACTCCCAGCATGCCAAGCACAAGTCTACATGGTCTTACCCAGATGCTTCATGAGTGCCAGTGGCAGAATGATGAAGATGCTGACGATGATGATCAGCACGTTCCCATTGAAATACCAGTCCCTGCAGAGAAGAAAACACTTAGACTCGGGCACACAGGATGGGCACACACAGTTAGGCACACATGATGGGCATACATGGGTGGACACACAGTCAGGCACACATGATAGGCACACACAGTAAGGCACACATGATGGGCACACACAGTCAGGCACACATGATGGGCATACATGGGTCGGCACACAGGCACACATGATGGGCATACATGGGTGGACACACACAGTCAGGCACACATGATGGGCATACATGGGTGGGCACACACAGTCAGGTACACATGATGGGCACACAGGATGGGCACACACAGTCAGGCACACATGAGTGGGCACACAGTCAGGCCCACATGATGGGCACAGTCAGGCCCACATGATGGGCACACATGGGTGGCGCACACAGTCAGGCACACATGATGGGCACACACAGGCACACATGATGAGCACACATGGGTGGGCACACACAGTCAGGTACACATGATGGGCACACATGGGTGGGCACACAGTCAGGCACACATGAGTGGGCACACAGTCAGGCACACATGATGGGCACACATGGGTGGGCACACACAGTCAGGCAAACAGGATGGGCACACATGGGTGGGAACACATGGTCAGGCACACATGATGAGCATACATGGGTGGGCACACACAGTCAGGCACACATGATGGGCACACACAGTCAGGCACACATGATGGGCATACATGGGTGGGCACACAGGCACACATGATGGGCATACATGGGTGGACACACAGACTCAGGCACACATTTTGGGCATACATGGGTGGACACACACAGTCAGGCACACATGATGGGCACACACAGTCAGGCACACATGATGGGCACACACAGTCAGGCCCACATGATGGGCACACAAGCACACGTGATGAGCACACATGGGTGGGCACACACAGTCAGGTACACATGATGGGCACACATGGGTGGGCACACAGGATGGGTACACACAGTCAGGCACACATGAGTGGGCACACAGTCAGGCCCACATGATGGGCACAGTCAGGCCCACATGATGGGCACACATGGGTGGGCACACACAGTCAGGCACACATGATGGGCACACATGGGTGGGCACACACAGTCAGGCACACATGATGGGCACACATGGGTGGGCACACACAGTCAGGCAAACAGGATGGGCACACATGGGTGGGAACACACGGTCAGGCACACATGATGAGCATATATGGGTGGGCACACACAGTCAGGCACATGATGGGCACACACAGGCACACATGATGAGCACACATGGGTGGGCACACACAGTCAGGCACACATGATGGGCACACACAGTCAGGCACACATGATGGGCATACATGGGTGGGCACACACAGTCAGGCACACATGATAGGCACAAATGGCAGGCACGCACAAGGTGGCACACACGGGTGGGCACATAGTCACACATTGGCAACACCCCTCTCATCTTACCCAGTGGGTTCTTGCAGTCCCAGGAAGGCTTGGATCACCAGTGGAAGCTCATATTTGATAATATATAAGTAGCTGGACATCGCTGCAACGAGAAGAAAACCCTCCATTTGATGAGTTTCTTGCATCGGCTGGTGACTGATCTGACTAATGGACGGTAAGGCGGCACAAAGCCCTCCATGTTTATCCTGTAACTCCGCCCATCAGACCCCGCCCACCAAAGCGACTAATACGCTGCTGTCATAGGCTTAGTAGAATGCACTAAAGTAATGCAGTGTACTATTCTGTACATTGAACCATCACATCCTCGTCAGGAAATACAAGAGTTCAAGAAAATGTAATTAGAGGAAATAAAAGATTTATTACAAAGCAGCAAAAAATAGATAAAACCGCGTTCAAAACGAGACAAACGGGGAAAATACTTATTTATCTCACGGGGTGAGCGTGGCAAAAAAAGATCATAAACCCCAAACTGATGGAACAGCAGAAACTCTTCCCGCTGCCCCGGAGAATAACTCCAGACTGCGGCCCCGGAGAACAACGCCGAGCTCGGACTGCGGCCCCGGAGAACAACGCCGAGCACGGACTGCGGCCCCGGAGAACAACGCGTAGTTCGGACTGCGGCCCCGAAGAACAACGCCGAGCTCAGACTGCGGCCCCGAAGAACAACGCCGAGCTCGGACTGCGGCCCCGGAGAACAACGCGGAGTTCGGACTGCAGCCCCGAAGAACAACGCCGAGCTCAGACTGCGGCCCCGAAGAACAACGCCGAGCTCAGACTGCGGCCCCGGAGAACAACGCAGAGCTCGGACTGCAGCCCCGGAGAACAACGCCGAGCTCGGACTGCGGCCCCGGAGAACAAAGCCGAGCTCGGACTGCAGCCCCGGAGGACAACGCCGAGCTCGGATTGCGGCCCCGGAGAATAATTCCAGACTGCGGCCCCGGAGAACAACGCCGAGCTCGGACTGCGGCCCCGGAGGACAACGCCGAGCTTGGACTGCGGCCCCGGAGAAAAACGCCGAGCTCGGACTGCGGCCCCGGAGAACAACGCCGAGCTCAGGCTGCGGCCCCGGAGAACAACGCCGAACTCAGGCTGTGGCCGCGGAGAACAACGCCGAGCTCAGGCTGCGGCCGCGGAGAACAACGCCGAGCTCAGGCTGCGGCCGCGGAGAACAACGCTGAGCTCAGGTTGTGGCCGAGGAGAACAACGCCGAGCTCAGGCTGCGGTCGAGGAGAACAACGTCGAGCTCAGGCTGCGGCCCCGGAGAACAACGCCGAGCTCAGGCTGCGGCCCCGGAGAACAACGCCGAGCTCAGACTGCGGCCCGGAGAATATCTCCAGACTGCGGCCCCGGAGAACAACGCCGAGCTCGGACTGCGGCCGAGGAGAACAACGCCGAGCTCGGACTGCGGCCGCGGAGAACAACGCCGAGTTCGGAGTGTGGCCCCGGAGAACAACGCCGAGCTCGGACTGCGGCCCTGGAGAACAACGCCGAGCTCGGACTGCGGCCCCGGAGAACAACGCCGAGCTCGGACTGCGGCCCCGGATAACAACACCGAGCTTGGACTGCGGCCCCGGAGAACAACGGCGAGCTTGGACTGCGGCCCCGGAGAACAACGCCGAGCTCGGACTGCGGCCCCGGAGAACAACGCCGAGCTCGGATTGCGGCCCCGGAGAACAACGCCGAGCTTTGACTGCGGCCCCGGAGAACAACGGCGAGCTTGGACTGCGGCCCCGGAGAACAACGCCGAGCTCGGACTGCGGCCCCGGTGAACAACGCCGAGCTCGGATTGCGGCCCCGGAGAACAACGCCGAGCTCGGACTGCGGCCCCGGAGAACAACGCCGAGCTCGGACTGCGGCCCCGGAGAACAACGCCGAGCTCGTACTGCGGCCCTGGAGAACAACGCCGAGCTCGGACTGCGGCCCCGGAGAATAATTCCAGACTGCGGCCCCGGAGAACAACGCCGAGCTCGGACTGCGGCCCCGGAGGACAACGCCGAGCTTGGACTGCGGCCCCGGAGAAAAACGCCGAGCTCGGACTGCGGCCCCGGAGAACAACGCCGAGCTCAGGCTGCGGCCCCGGAGAACAACGCCGAACTCAGGCTGTGGCCGCGGAGAACAACGCCGAGCTCAGGCTGCGGCCGCGGAGAACAACGCCGAGCTCAGGCTGCGGCCGCGGAGAACAACGCTGAGCTCAGGTTGTGGCCGAGGAGAACAACGCCGAGCTCAGGCTGCGGTCGAGGAGAACAACGTCGAGCTCAGGCTGCGGCCCCGGAGAACAACGCCGAGCTCAGGCTGCGGCCCCGGAGAACAACGCCGAGCTCAGACTGCGGCCCGGAGAATATCTCCAGACTGCGGCCCCGGAGAACAACGCCGAGCTCGGACTGCGGCCGAGGAGAACAACGCCGAGCTCGGACTGCGGCCGCGGAGAACAACGCCGAGTTCGGAGTGTGGCCCCGGAGAACAACGCCGAGCTCGGACTGCGGCCCTGGAGAACAACGCCGAGCTCGGACTGCGGCCCCGGAGAACAACGCCGAGCTCGGACTGCGGCCCCGGATAACAACACCGAGCTTGGACTGCGGCCCCGGAGAACAACGCCGAGCTCGGACTGCGGCCCCGGAGAACAACGCCGAGCTCGGATTGCGGCCCCGGAGAACAACGCCGAGCTTTGACTGCGGCCCCGGAGAACAACGGCGAGCTTGGACTGCGGCCCCGGAGAACAACGCCGAGCTCGGACTGCGGCCCCGGTGAACAACGCCGAGCTCGGATTGCGGCCCCGGAGAACAACGCCGAGCTCGGACTGCGGCCCCGGAGAACAACGCCGAGCTCGGACTGCGGCCCCGGAGAACAACGCCGAGCTCGTACTGCGGCCCTGGAGAACAACGCCGAGCTCGGACTGCGGCCCCGGAGAACAACGCCGAGCTCGGACTGCGGCCCCGGAGAACAACGCCGTGCTCGGACTGCGGCCCCGGAGAACAACGCCGAGCTCGGACTGCGGCCCCGGAGAACAACGCCGTGCTCGGACTGCAGCCCCGGAGAACAACACCGAGCTCGGACTGCGGCCCCGGAGAACAACGCGGAGTTCGGACTGCGGCACCGGAGAAAAACGCCGAGCTCGGACTGTGGCCGCAGAGAACAACGCCGAGCTCAGGCTGCGGCCGCGGAAAACAACGCCGAGCTCAGGCTGCGGCCGCGGAGAACAACGCTGAGCTCAGGTTGCTGCCAAGGAGAACAACGCCGAGCTAAGGCTGCGGCCGAGGAGAACAACGCCGAGCTCAGGCTGCGGCCCCGGAGAACAACGCCGAGCTCAGGCTGCGGCCCCGGAGAATAACTCCAGACTGCGGCCCTGGAGAACAACGCCGAGCTCGGACTGCAGCCCCGGAAACAACACCGAGCTCGGACTTCGGCCTCGGAGAACAACGCCGAGCTCGGACTGCAGCCTCGGAGAACAACGCCGAGCTCGGACTGCGGCCCCGGAGAACAACGCTGAGCTCAGACTGCGGCCCCGGAGAACAACGCTGAGCTCAGACTGCGGCCCCGGAGAACAACACCGAGCTCGGACTGCGGCCCCGGAGAACAACGCTGAACTTGGACTGCGGCCCCGGAGAACAACGCCGAGCTCGGACTGCGGCCCCGGAGAACAACGCCGAGCTCCCAATGCAGCCCCGGAGAACAACGCCGAGCTCGGACTGCGGCCCCGGAGAACAACGCCGAGTTCGGACTGCGGCCCCGAAGAACAACGCCGAGCTCGGACTGCGGCCCTGGAGAACAACGCCGAGCTCGGACTGCGGCCCCCGGAGAACAACGCCGAGCTCGGACTGCGGTCCCGGAGAACAACGCCGAGCTCAGACTGCGGCCCCGGAGAACAACGCCGAGCTCAGGCTGTGGCCCCGGAGAACAACGCCGAACTCAGGCTGTGGCCGCGGAGAACAACGCCGAGCTCAGGCTGCGGCCGCGGAGAACAACGCCGAGCTCAGGCTGCGGCCGCGGAGAACAACGCTGAGCTCAGGTTGTGGCCGAGAAGAACAACGCCGAGCTCAGGCTGCGGTCGAGGAGAACAACGTCGAGCTCAGGCTGCGGCCCCGGAGAACAACGCCGAGCTCAGGCTGCGGCCCCGGAGAACAACGCCGAGCTCAGACTGCGGCCCGGAGAATATCTCCAGACTGCGGCCCCGGAGAACAATGCCGAGATCGGACTGCAGCCCTGGAGAACAACGCCGAGCTCGGACTGCGGCCGAGGAGAACAACGCCGAGCTCGGACTGCGGCCCCGGAGAACAACGCCGAGCTCGGACTGCGGCCGCGGAGAACAACGCCAAGTTCGGAGTGTGGCCCCGGAGAACAACGCCGAGCTCGGACTGCGGCCCTGGAGAACAACGCCGAGCTCGGACTGCGGCCCCGGAGAACAACGCCGAGCTCGGACTGCGGCCCCGGATAACAACACCGAGCTTGGACTGCGGCCCCGGAGAACAACGGCGAGCTTGGACTGCGGCCCCGGAGAACAACGCCGAGCTCGGACTGCGGCCCCGGAGAACAACGCCGAGCTCGGACTGTGGCCCCGGAGAACAACGCGGAGTTCGGACTGCGGCCCCGGAGAAAAACGCCGAGCTCGGACTGTGGCCGCAGAGAACAACGCCGAGCTCAGGCTGCGGCCGCGGAAAACAACGCCGAGCTCAGGCTGCGGCCGCGGAGAACAACGCTGAGCTCAGGTTGCTGCCAAGGAGAACAACGCCGAGCAAAGGCTGCGGCCGAGGAGAACAACGCCGAGCTCAGGCTGCGGCCCCGGAGAACAACGCCGAGCTCAGGCTGCGGCCCCGGAGAATAACTCCAGACTGCGGCCCTGGAGAACAACGCCGAGCTCGGACTGCAGCCCCGGAAACAACACCGAGCGCGGACTTCGGCCCCGGAGAACAACGCCGAGCTCGGACTGCAGCCCCGGAGAACAACGCGAAGCTCGGACTGCGGCCCCGGAGAACAAAGCCGAGCTCGGACTGCGGCCCCGGAGGACAACGCCGAGCTCGGATTGCGGCCCCGGAGAATAATTCCAGACTGCGGCCCCGGAGAACAACGCCGAGCTCGGACTGCGGCCCCGGAGGACAACGCCGAGCTTGGACTGTGGCCCCGGAGAAAAACGCCGAGCTCGGACTGCGGCCCCGGAGAACAACGCCGAGCTCAGGCTGCGGCCCCGGAGAACAACGCCGAACTCAGGCTGTGGCCGCGGAGAACAACGCCGAGCTCAGGCTGCGGCCGCGGAGAACAACGCCGAGCTCAGGCTGCGGCCGCGGAGAACAACGCTGAGCTCAGGTTGTGGCCGAGGAGAACAACGCCGAGCTCAGGCTGCGGTCGAGGAGAACAACGTCGAGCTCAGGCTGCGGCCCCGGAGAACAACGCCGAGCTCAGGCTGCGGCCCCGGAGAACAACGCCGAGCTCAGACTGCGGCCCCAGAGAACAACGCCGAACTCAGGCTGTGGCCGCGGAGAACAACGCCGAGCTCAGGCTGCGGCCGCGGAGAACAACGCCGAGCTCAGGCTGCGGCCGCGGAGAACAACGCTGAGCTCAGGTTGCTGCCAAGGAGAACAACGCCGAGCTAAGGCTGCGGCCGAGGAGAACAACGCCGAGCTCAGGCTGCGGCCCCGGAGAACAACGCCGAGCTCAGGCTGCGGCCCCGGAGAATAACTCCAGACTGCGGCCCTGGAGAACAACGCCGAGCTCGGACTGCAGCCCCGGAAACAACACCGAGCTCGGACTGCAGCCCCGGAGAACAACGCCGAGCTCGGACTGCAGCCTCGGAGAACAACGCCGAGCTCGGACTGCGGCCCCGGAGAACAACGCTGAGCTCAGACTGCGGCCCCGGAGAACAACGCTGAGCTCAGACTGCGGCCCCGGAGAACAACATCGAGCTCGGACTGCGGCCCCGGAGAACAACGCTGAACTTGGACTGCGGCCCCGGAGAACAACGCCGAGCTCGGACTGCGGCCCCGGAGAACAACGCCGAGCTCCCAATGCAGCCCCGGAGAACAACGCCGAGCTCGGACTGCGGCCCCGGAGAACAACGCTGAGTTCGGACTGCGGCCCCGAAGAACAACGCCGAGCTCGGACTGCGGCCCTGGAGAACAACGCCGAGCTCGGATTGCGGCCCTGGAGAACAACGCCGAGCTCGGACTGCGGTCCCGGAGAACAACGCCGAGCTCAGACTGCGGCCCCGGAGAACAACGCCGAGCTCAGGCTGCGGCCCCGGAGAACAACGCCGAACTCAGGCTGTGGCCGCGGAGAACAACGCCGAGCTCAGGCTGCGGCCGCGGAGAACAACGCCGAGCTCAGGCTGCGGCCGCGGAGAACAACGCTGAGCTCAGGTTGTGGCCGAGGAGAACAACGCCGAGCTCAGGCTGCGGTCGAGGAAAACAACGCCGAGCTCAGGCTGCGGCCCCGGAGAACAACGCCGAGCTCAGACTGCGGCCCGGAGAATATCTCCAGACTGCGGCCCCGGAGAACAACGCCGAGCTCGGACTGCAGCCCTGGAGAACAACGCCGAGCTCGGACTGCGGCCGAGGAGAACAACGCCGAGCTCGGACTGCGGCCCCGGAGAACAACGCCGAGCTCGGACTGCGGCCGCGGAGAACAACGCCGAGTTCGGAGTGTGGCCCCGGAGAACAACGCCGAGCTCGGACTGCGGCCCTGGAGAACAACGCCGAGCTCGGATTGCGGCCCCGGAGAACAACGCCGAGCTCGGACTGCGGCCCCGGAGAACAACGCCGAGCTCGTACTGCGGCCCTGGAGAACAACGCCGAGCTCGGACTGCGGCCGCGGAGAACAACGCCGAGTTCGGAGTGTGGCCCCGGAGAACAACGCCGAGCTCGGACTGCGGCCCTGGAGAACAACGCCGAGCTCGGACTGCGGCCCCGGAGAACAACGCCGAGCTCGGACTGCGGCCCCGGATAACAACACCGAGCTTGGACTGCGGCCCCGGAGAACAACGGCGAGCTTGGACTGCGGCCCCGGAGAACAACGCCGAGCTCGGACTGCGGCCCCGGAGAACAACGCCGAGCTCGGACTGCGGCCCCGGAGAACAACGCGGAGTTCGGACTGCGGCCCCGGAGAAAAACGCCGAGCTCGGACTGTGGCCGCAGAGAACAACGCCGAGCTCAGGCTGCGGCCGTGGAAAACAACGCCGAGCTCAGGCTGCGGCCGCGGAGAACAACGCTGAGCTCAGGTTGCTGCCAAGGAGAACAACGCCGAGCTAAGGCTGCGGCCGAGGAGAACAACGCCGAGCTCAGGCTGCGGCCCCGGAGAACAACGCCGAGCTCAGGCTGCGGCCCCGGAGAATAACTCCAGACTGCGGCCCTGGAGAACAACGCCGAGCTCGGACTGCAGCCCCGGAAACAACACCGAGCGCGGACTTCGGCCCCGGAGAACAACGCCGAGCTCGGACTGCAGCCTCGGAGAACAACGCCGAGCTCGGACTGCGGCCCCGGAGAACAACGCTGAGCTCAGACTGCGGCCCCGGAGAACAACGCTGAGCTCAGACTGCGGCCCCGGAGAACAACATCGAGCTCGGACTGCGGCCCCGGAGAACAACGCTGAACTTGGACTGCGGCCCCGGAGAACAACGCCGAGCTCGGACTGCGGCCCCGGAGAACAACGCCGAGCTCCCAATGCAGCCCCGGAGAACAACGCCGAGCTCGGACTGCGGCCCCGGAGAACAACGCCGAGTTCGGACTGCGGCCCCGAAGAACAACGCCGAGCTCGGACTGCGGCCCTGGAGAACAACGCCGAGCTCGGACTGCGGCCCTGGAGAACAACGCCGAGCTCGTACTGCGGCCCTGGAGAACAACGCCGAGCTCAGACTGCGGCCCCGGAGAACAACGCCGAGCTCAGGCTGCGGCCCCGGAGAACAACGCCGAACTCAGGCTGTGGCCGCGGAGAACAACGCCGAGCTCAGGCTGCGGCCGCGGAGAACAACGCCGAGCTCAGGCTGCGGCCGCGGAGAACAACGCTGAGCTCAGGTTGTGGCCGAGGAGAACAACGCCGAGCTCAGGCTGCGGTCGAGGAGAACAACGCCGAGCTCAGGCTGCGGCCCCGGAGAAAAACGCCGAGCTCAGACTGCGGCCCGGAGAATATCTCCAGACTGCGGCCCCGGAGAACAACGCCGAGCTCGGACTGCAGCCCTGGAGAACAACGCCGAGCTCGGACTGCGGCCGAGGAGAACAACGCCGAGCTCGGACTGCGGCCCCGGAGAACAACGCCGAGCTCGGACTGCGGCCGCGGAGAACAACGCCGAGTTCGGAGTGTGGCCCCGGAGAACAACGCCGAGCTCGGACTGCGGCCCTGGAGAACAACGCCGAGCTCGGACTGCGGCCCCGGAGAACAACGCCGAGCTCGGACTGCGGCCCCGGATAACAACACCGAGCTTGGACTGCGGCCCCGGAGAACAACGGCGAGCTTGGACTGCGGCCCCGGAGAACAACGCCGAGCTCGGACTGCGGCCCCGGAGAACAACGCCGAGCTCGGATTGCGGCCCCGGAGAACAACGCCGAGCTCGGACTGCGGCCCCGGAGAACAACGCCGAGCTCGTACTGCGGCCCTGGAGAACAACGCCGAGCTCGGACTGCGGCCCCGGAGAACAACGCCGAGCTCGGACTGCGGCCCCGGAGAACAACGCCGTGCTCGGACTGCGGCCCCGGAGAACAACGCCGAGCTCGGACAGCGGCCCCGGAGAACAACGCCGAGCTCGGACTGCAGCCCCGGAGAACAACGCCGAGCTCGGACTGCGGCCCCGGAGAACAACGCGGAGTTCGGACTGCGGCCCCGGAGAAAAACGCCGAGCTCGGACTGTGGCCGCAGAGAACAACGCCGAGCTCAGGCTGCGGCCGCGGAAAACAACGCCGAGCTCAGGCTGCGGCCGCGGAGAACAACGCTGAGCTCAGGTTGCGGCCAAGGAGAACAACGCCGAGCTAAGGCTGCGGCCGAGGAGAACAACGCCGAGCTCAGGCTGCGGCCCCGGAGAACAACGCCGAGCTCAGGCTGCGGCCCCGGAGAATAACTCCAGACTGCGGCCCTGGAGAACAACGCCGAGCTCGGACTGCAGCCCCGGAAACAACACCGAGCTCGGACTTCGGCCCCGGAGAACAACGCCGAGCTCGGACTGCAGCCTCGGAGAACAACGCCGAGCTCGGACTGCGGTCCCGGAGAACAACGCTGAGCTCAGACTGCGGCCCCGGAGAACAACGCTGAGCTCAGACTGCGGCCCCGGAGAACAACACCGAGCTCGGACTGCGGCCCCGGAGAACAACGCCGAACTTGGACTGCGGCCCCGGAGAACAACGCCGAGCTCGGACTGCGGCCCCGGAGAACAACGCCGAGCTCCCAATGCAGCCCCGGAGAACAACGCCGAGCTCGGACTGCGGCCCCGGAGAACAACGCCGAGTTCGGACTGCGGCCCCGAAGAACAACGCCGAGCTCGGACTGCGGCCCTGGAGAACAACGCCGAGCTCGGACTGCGGCCCCGGAGAACAACGCCGAGCTCGGACTGCGGTCCCGGAGAACAACGCCGAGCTCAGACTGCGGCCCCGGAGAATAACTCCAGACTTTGGCCCCGGAGAACAACGCCGAGCTCGGACTGCAGCCCCGGAGAACAACGCCGAGCTCGGACTGCGGCCCCGGAGAACAAAGCCGAGCTCGGACTGCGGCCCAGGAGGACAACGCCGAGCTCGGATTGCGGCCTCGGAGAATAATTCCAGACTGCGGCCCCGGAGAACAACGCCGAGCTCGGACTGCGGCCCCGGAGGATAACGCCGAGCTCGGACTGCGGCCCCGGAGAAAAACGCCAAGCTCGGACTGCGGCACTGGAGAACAACGCCGAGCTCAGGCTGCTGCCCCGGAGAACAAAGCCGAGCTCAGGCTATGGCCTCGGAGAACAACGCCGAGCTCAGGCTGCAGCCGCGGAGAATAACGCTGAGCTCAGGTTGCGGCCGAGGAGAACAACGCCGAGCTCAGGCTGCGGCCGAGGAGAACAATGCCGAGCTCAGGCTGCGGTCGGGGAGAACAACGCCGAGCTCAGGCTGCGGTCGAGGAGAACAACGTCGAGCTCAGGCTGCGGCCCCGGAGAACAACGCCGAGCTCAGGCTGCGGCCCCGGAGAACAACGCCGAGCTCAGACTGCGGCCCCGGAGAATATCTCCAGACTGCGGCCCCGGAGAACAACGCCGAGCTAGGACTTCGGCCCCGGAGAACAACGCCGAGCTCGGACTGCAGCCTCGGAGAACAACGCCGAGCTCGGACTGCGGCCCCGGAGAACAACGCTGAGCTCAGACTGCGGCCCCGGAGAACAACGCTGAGCTCAGACTGCGGCCCCGGAGAACAACACCGAGCTCGGACTGCGGCCCCGGAGAACAACGCCGAACTTGGACTGCGGCCCCGGAGAACAACGCCGAGCTCGGACTGCGGCCCCGGAGAACAACGCCGAGCTCCCAATGCAGCCCCGGAGAACAACGCCGAGCTCGGACTGCGGCCCCGGAGAACAACGCCGAGTTCGGACTGCGGCCCCGAAGAACAACGCCGAGCTCGGACTGCGGCCCTGGAGAACAACGCCGAGCTCGGACTGCGGCCCCGGAGAACAACGCCGAGCTCGGACTGCGGTCCCGGAGAACAACGCCGAGCTCAGACTGCGGCCCCGGAGAATAACTCCAGACTGTGGCCCCGGAGAACAACGCCGAGCTCGGACTGCAGCCCCGGAGAACAACGCCGAGCTCGGACTGCGGCCCCGGAGAACAAAGCCGAGCTCGGACTGCGGCCCAGGAGGACAACGCCGAGCTCGGATTGCGGCCTCGGAGAATAATTCCAGACTGCGGCCCCGGAGAACAACGCCGAGCTCGGACTGCGGCCCCGGAGGACAACGCCGAGCTCGGACTGCGGCCCCGGAGAAAAACGCCAAGCTCGGACTGCGGCCCTGGAGAACAACGCCGAGCTCAGGCTGCTGCCCCGGAGAACAAAGCCGAGCTCAGGCTATGGCCGCGGAGAACAACGCTGAGCTCAGGTTGCGGCCGAGGAGAACAACGCCGAGCTCAGGCTGCGGCCGAGGAGAACAATGCCGAGCTCAGGCTGCGGTCGGGGAGAACAACGCCGAGCTCAGGCTGCGGTCGAGGAGAACAACGTCGAGCTCAGGCTGCGGCCCCGGAGAACAACGCCGAGCTCAGGCTGCGGCCCCGGAGAACAACGCCGAGCTCAGACTGCGGCCCCGGAGAATATCTCCAGACTGCGGCCCCGGAGAACAACGCCGAGCTAGGACTGCAGCCCTGGAGAACAACGCCGAGCTCGGACTGCGGCCGAGGAGAACAACGCCGAGCTCGGACTGCGGCCCCGGAGAACAACGCCGAGCTCGGACTGCGGCCGCGGAGAACAACGCCGAGTTCGGAGTGTGGCCCCGGAGAACAACGCCGAGCTCGGACTGCGGCCCCGGAGAACAACGCCGAGCTCGGACTGCGGCCCCGGAGAACAACCCTTAGTTCGGACTGCGGCCCCGGAGAACAACGCCGAGCTCGGACTGCGGCCCCGGAGAACAACGCCGAGCTCGGACTGCGGCCCCGGAGAACAACGCCGAGCTCGGACTGCGGCCCCGGATAACAACACCGAGCTCGGACTGCGGCCCCGGAGAACAACGGCGAGCTCGGACTGCGGCCCCGGAGAACAACGCCGAGCTCGGACTGCGGCCCCGGAGAACAACGCCGAGCTCGGATTGCGGCCCCGGAGAACAACGCCGAGCTCGGACTGCGGCCCCGGAGAACAACGCCGAGTTCGGACTGCGGCCCTGAAGAACAACGCCGAGCTCGGACTGCGGCCCCAGAGAACAACACCGGGCTCGGACAGCGGCCCCGGAGAACAACGCCGAGTTCGGACTGCGGCCCCGGAGAACAACGCCGTGCTCGGACTGCGGCCCCGTAGAACAACGCCGAGCTCGGACTGCGGCCCCGGAGAACAAAGTCGAGCTCGGACTGCGGCCCCGGAGGACAAAGTCGAGCTCGGACTGCGGCCCCGGAGGACAACGCCGAGCTCGGATTGCGGCCCCGGAGAATAATTCCAGACTGCGGCCCAGGAGAACAACGCCAAGCTCGGACTGCGGCCCCGGAGAAAAACACCGAGCTCGGACTGCGGCCCCGGAGAACAACGCTGAGCTTGGACTGCGGCCCCGGAGAACAACGCCGAGCTCGGACTGCGGCCGAGGAGAACAACGCCGAGCTCGGACTGCGGCCCCGGAGAACAACGCCGAGCTCGGACTGCGGCCCCGGGGAACAACACCGAGCTCGGACTGCGGCCCCGGAGAACAACGCCGAGCTTGGACTGCGGCCCCGGAGAACAACGCCGAGCTCGGACTGCGGCCCCGGAGAACAACGCCGAGCTCGGACTGCGGCCCCGGAGGACAACGCCGAGCTCGGATCGCGGCCTCGGAGAATAATTCCAGACTGCGGCCCCGTAGAACAACGCCGAGCTCGGACTGCGGCCCCGGAGGACAACGCCGAGCTCGGACTGCGGCCCCGGAGAACAACGCCGAGCTCCCAATGCAGCCCCGGAGAACAACGCCGAGCTCAGACTGCGGCCCCGGAGAACAACGCCGAGTTCGGACTGCGGCCCCGAAGAACAACGCCGAGCTCGGACTGCGGCCCTGGAGAACAACGCCGAGCTCGGACTGCGGCCCCGGAGAACAACGCCGAGCTCGGACTGCGGTCCCGGAGAACAACGCCGAGCTCAGACTGCGGCCCCGGAGAATAACTCCAGACTGTGGCCCCGGAGAACAACGCCGAGCTCGGACTGCAGCCCCGGAGAACAACGCCGAGCTCGGACTGCGGCCCCGGAGAACAAAGCCGAGCTCGGACTGCGGCCCAGGAGGACAACGCCGAGCTCGGATTGCGGCCTCGGAGAATAATTCCAGACTGCGGCCCCGGAGAACAACGCCGAGCTCGGACTGCGGCCCCGGAGAACAACGCCGAGCTCGGACTGCGGCCCCGGATAACAACGGCGAGCTCGGACTGCGGCCCCGGAGAACAACGGCGAGCTCGGACTGCGGCCCCGGAGAACAACGCCGAGCTCGGACTGCGGCCCCGGAGAACAATGCCGAGCTCGGATTGCGGCCCCGGAGAACAACGCCGAGCTCGGACTGCGGCCCCGGAGAACAACGCCGAGTTCGGACTGCGGCCCTGAAGAACAACGCCGAGCTCGGACTGCGGCCCCAGAGAACAACACCGAGCTCGGACAGCGGCCCCGGAGAACAACGCCGAGTTCGGACTGCGGCCCCGGAGAACAACGCCGTGCTCGGACTGCGGCCCCGTAGAACAACGCCGAGCTCGGACTGCGGCCCCGGAGGACAACGCCGAGCTCGGACTGCGGCCCCGGAGAACAACGCCGAGCTCCCAATGCAGCCCCGGAGAACAACGCCGAGCTCAGACTGCGGCCCCGGAGAACAACGCCGAGTTCGGACTGCGGCCCCGAAGAACAACGCCGAGCTCGGACTGCGGCCCTGGAGAACAACGCCGAGCTCGGACTGCGGCCCCGGAGAACAACGCCGAGCTCGGACTGCGGTCCCGGAGAACAACGCCGAGCTCAGACTGCGGCCCCGGAGAATAACTCCAGACTGTGGCCCCGGAGAACAACGCCGAGCTCGGACTGCAGCCCCGGAGAACAACGCCGAGCTCGGACTGCGGCCCCGGAGAACAAAGCCGAGCTCGGACTGCGGCCCAGGAGGACAACGCCGAGCTCGGATTGCGGCCTCGGAGAATAATTCCAGACTGCGGCCCCGGAGAACAACGCCGAGCTCGGACTGCGGCCCCGGAGGACAACGCCGAGCTCGGACTGCGGCCCCGGAGAAAAACGCCAAGCTCGGACTGCGGCCCTCGAGAACAACGCCGAGCTCAGGCTGCTGCCCCGGAGAACAAAGCCGAGCTCAGGCTGCAGCCGCGGAGAACAACGCTGAGCTCAGGTTGCGGCCGAGGAGAACAACGCCGAGCTCAGGCTGCGGCCGAGGAGAACAATGCCGAGCTCAGGCTGCGGTCGGGGAGAACAACGCCGAGCTCAGGCTGCGGTCGAGGAGAACAACGTCGAGCTCAGGCTGCGGCCCCGGAGAACAACGCCGAGCTCAGGCTGCGGCCCCGGACAACAACGCCGAGCTCAGACTGCGGCCCCGGAGAATATCTCCAGACTGCGGCCCCGGAGAACAACGCCGAGCTAGGACTGCAGCCCTGGAGAACAACGCCGAGCTCGGACTGCGGCCGAGGAGAACAACGCCGAGCTCGGACTGCGGCCCCGGAGAACAACGCCGAGCTCGGACTGCGGCCGCGGAGAACAACGCCGAGTTCGGAGTGTGGCCCCGGAGAACAACGCCGAGCTCGGACTGCGGCCCCGGAGAACAACGCCGAGCTCGGACTGCGGCCCCGGAGAACAACCCTGAGTTCGGACTGCGGCCCCGGAGAACAACGCCGAGCTCGGACTGCGGCCCCGGAGAACAACGCCGAGCTCGGACTGCGGCCCCGGAGAACAACGCCGAGCTCGGACTGCGGCCCCGGATAACAACACCGAGCTCGGACTGCGGCCCCGGAGAACAACGGCGAGCTCGGACTGCGGCCCCGGAGAACAACGCCGAGCTCGGACTGCGGCCCCGGAGAACAATGCCGAGCTCGGATTGCGGCCCCGGAGAACAACGCCGAGCTCAGACTGCGGCCCCAGAGAACAACGCCGAGTTCGGACTGCGGCCCTGAAGAACAACGCCGAGCTCGGACTGCGGCCCCAGAGAACAACACCGAACTCGGACAGCGGCCCCGGAGAACAACGCCGAGTTCGGACTGCGGCCCCGGAGAACAACGCCGTGCTCGGACTGCGGCCCCGTAGAACAACGCCGAGCTCGGACTGCGGCCCCGGAGAACAAAGTCGAGCTCGGACTGCGGCCCCGGAGGACAAAGTCGAGCTCGGACTGCGGCCCCGGAGGACAACGCCGAGCTCGGATTGCGGCCCCGGAGAATAATTCCAGACTGCGGCCCAGGAGAACAACGCCGAGCTCGGACTGCGGCCCCGGAGGACAACGCCGAGCTCGGACTGCGGCCCCGGAGAAAAACACCGAGCTCGGACTGCGGCCCCGGAGAACAACGCTGAGCTTGGACTGCGGCCCCGGAGAACAACGCCGAGCTCGGACTGCGGCCGAGGAGAACAACGCCGAGCTCGGACTGCGGCCCCGGAGAACAACGCCGAGCTCGGACTGCGGCCCCGGAGAACAACACCGAGCTCGGACTGCGGCCCCGGAGAAAAACGCCAAGCTCGGACTGCGGCCCTGGAGAACAACGCCGAGCTCAGGCTGCTGCCCCGGAGAACAAAGCCGAGCTCAGGCTATGGCCGCGGAGAACAACGCCGAGCTCAGGCTGCAGCCGCGGAGAACAACGCTGAGCTCAGGTTGCGGCCGAGGAGAACAACGCCGAGCTCAGGCTGCGGCCGAGGAGAACAATGCCGAGCTCAGGCTGCGGTCGGGGAGAACAACGCCGAGCTCAGGCTGCGGTCGAGGAGAACAACGTCGAGCTCAGGCTGCGGCCCCGGAGAACAACGCCGAGCTCAGGCTGCGGCCCCGGAGAACAACGCCGAGCTCAGACTGCGGCCCCGGAGAATATCTCCAGACTGCGGCCCCGGAGAACAACGCCGAGCTAGGACTGCAGCCCTGGAGAACAACGCCGAGCTCGGACTGCGGCCGAGGAGAACAACGCCGAGCTCGGACTGCGGCCCCGGAGAACAACGCCGAGCTCGGACTGCGGCCGCGGAGAACAACGCCGAGTTCGGAGTGTGGCCCCGGAGAACAACGCCGAGCTCGGACTGCGGCCCCGGAGAACAATGCCGAGCTCGGATTGCGGCCCCGGAGAACAACGCCGAGCTCGGACTGCGGCCCCGGATAACAACACCGAGCTCGGACTGCGGCCCCGGAGAACAACGGCGAGCTCGGACTGCGGCCCCGGAGAACAACGCCGAGCTCGGACTGCGGCCCCGGAGAACAACGCCGAGCTCGGATTGCGGCCCCGGAGAACAACGCCGAGCTCGGACTGCGGCCCCGGAGAACAACGCCGAGTTCGGACTGCGGCCCTGAAGAACAACGCCGAGCTCGGACTGCGGCCCCAGAGAACAACACCGGGCTCGGACAGCGGCCCCGGAGAACAATGCCGAGTTCGGACTGCGGCCCCGGAGAACAACGCCGTGCTCGGACTGCGGCCCCGTAGAACAACGCCGAGCTCGGACTGCGGCCCCGGAGAACAAAGTCGAGCTCAGACTGCGGCCCCGGAGAACAACGCCGAGTTCGGACTGCGGCCCCGAAGAACAACGCCGAGCTCGGACTGCGGCCCTGGAGAACAACGCCGAGCTCGGACTGCGGCCCCGGAGAACAACGCCGAGCTCGGACTGCGGTCCCGGAGAACAACGCCGAGCTCAGACTGCGGCCCCGGAGAATAACTCCAGACTGTGGCCCCGGAGAACAACGCCGAGCTTGGACTGCGGCCCCGGAGAACAACGCCGAGCTCGGACTGCGGCCCGGAGAACAACGCCGAGCTCGGACTGCGGCCCAGGAGGACAACGCCGAGCTCGGATCGCGGCCTCGGAAAATAATTCCAGACTGCGGCCCCGGAGAACAACGCCGAGCTCGGACTGCGGCCCCGGAGGACAACGCCGAGCTCGGACTGCGGCCCCGGAGAAAAACGCCAAGCTCGGACTGCGGCCCTCGAGAACAACGCCGAGCTCAGGCTGCTGCCCCGGAGAACAAAGCCGAGCTCAGGCTATGGCCGCGGAGAACAACGCCGAGCTCAGGCTGCAGCCGCGGAGAACAACGCTGAGCTCAGGTTGCGGCCGAGGAGAACAACGCCGAGCTCAGGCTGCGGCCGAGGAGAACAATGCCGAGCTCAGGCTGCGGTCGGGGAGAACAACGCCGAGCTCAGGCTGCGGTCGAGGAGAACAACGTCGAGCTCAGGCTGCGGCCCCGGAGAACAACGCCGAGCTCAGGCTGCGGCCCCGGACAACAACGCCGAGCTCAGACTGCGGCCCCGGAGAATATCTCCAGACTGCGGCCCCGGAGAACAACGCCGAGCTAGGACTGCAGCCCTGGAGAACAACGCCGAGCTCGGACTGCGGCCGAGGAGAACAACGCCGAGCTCGGACTGCGGCCCTGGAGAACAACGCCGAGCTCGGACTGCGGCCCCGGAGAACAACGCCGAGTTCGGAGTGTGGCCCCGGAGAACAACGCCGAGCTCGGACTGCGGCCCCGGAGAACAACGCCGAGCTCGGACTGCGGCCCCGGAGAACAACCCTGAGTTCGGACTGCAGCCCCGGAGAACAACGCCGAGCTCGGACTGCGGCCCCGGAGAACAACGCCGAGCTCGGACTGCGGCCCCGGAGAACAACGCCGAGCTCGGACTGCGGCCCCGGATAACAACGGCGAGCTCGGATTGCGGCCCCGGAGAACAACGCCGAGCTCGGACTGCGGCCCCGGAGAACAATGCCGAGCTCGGATTGCGGCCCCGGAGAACAACGCCGAGCTCGGACTGCGGCCCCGGAGAACAACGCCGAGTTCGGACTGCGGCCCTGAAGAACAACGCCGAGCTCGGACTGCGGCCCCAGAGAACAACACCGAGCTCGGACAGCGGCCCCGGAGAACAACGCCGAGTTCGGACTGCGGCCCCGGAGAACAACGCCGTGCTCGGACTGCGGCCCCGTAGAACAACGCCGAGCTCGGACTGCGGCCCCGGAGGACAACGCCGAGCTCGGACTGCGGCCCCGGAGAACAACGCCGAGCTCCCAATGCAGCCCCGGAGAACAACGCCGAGCTCAGACTGCGGCCCCGGAGAACAACGCCGAGTTCGGACTGCGGCCCCGAAGAACAACGCCGAGCTCGGACTGCGGCCCTGGAGAACAACGCCGAGCTCGGACTGCGGCCCCGGAGAACAACGCCGAGCTCGGACTGCGGTCCCGGAGAACAACGCCGAGCTCAGACTGCGGCCCCGGAGAATAACTCCAGACTGTGGCCCCGGAGAACAACGCCGAGCTCGGACTGCAGCCCCGGAGAACAACGCCGAGCTCGGACTGCGGCCCCGGAGAACAAAGCCGAGCTCGGACTGCGGCCCAGGAGGACAACGCCGAGCTCGGATTGCGGCCTCGGAGAATAATTCCAGACTGCGGCCCCGGAGAACAACGCCGAGCTCGGACTGCGGCCCCGGAGGACAACGCCGAGCTCGGACTGCGGCCCCGGAGAAAAACGCCAAGCTCGGACTGCGGCCCTCGAGAACAACGCCGAGCTCAGGCTGCTGCCCCGGAGAACAAAGCCGAGCTCAGGCTGCAGCCGCGGAGAACAACGCTGAGCTCAGGTTGCGGCCGAGGAGAACAACGCCGAGCTCAGGCTGCGGCCGAGGAGAACAATGCCGAGCTCAGGCTGCGGTCGGGAAGAACAACGCCGAGCTCAGGCTGCGGTCGAGGAGAACAACGTCGAGCTCAGGCTGCGGCCCCGGAGAACAACGCCGAGCTCAGGCTGCGGCCCCAGGCAACAACGCCGAGCTCAGACTGCGGCCCCGGAGAATATCTCCAGACTGCGGCCCCGGAGAACAACGCCGAGCTAGGACTGCAGCCCTGGAGAACAACGCCGAGCTCGGACTGCGGCCGAGGAGAACAACGCCGAGCTCGGACTGCGGCCCCGGAGAACAACGCCGAGCTCGGACTGCGGCCGCGGAGAACAACGCCGAGTTCGGAGTGTGGCCCCGGAGAACAACGCCGAGCTCGGACTGCGGCCCCGGAGAACAACGCCGAGCTCGGACTGCGGCCCCGGAGAACAACCCTGAGTTCGGACTGCGGCCCCGGAGAACAACGCCGAGCTCGGACTGCGGCCCCGGAGAACAACGCCGAGCTCGGACTGCGGCCCCGGAGAACAACGCCGAGCTCGGACTGCGGCCCCGGATAACAACACCGAGCTCGGACTGCGGCCCCGGAGAACAACGGCGAGCTCGGACTGCGGCCCCGGAGAACAACGCCGAGCTCGGACTGCGGCCCCGGAGAACAATGCCGAGCTCGGATTGCGGCCCCGGAGAACAACGCCGAGCTCAGACTGCGGCCCCGGAGAACAACGCCGAGTTCGGACTGCGGCCCTGAAGAACAACGCCGAGCTCGGACTGCGGCCCCAGAGAACAACACCGAGCTCGGACAGCGGCCCCGGAGAACAACGCCGAGTTCGGACTGTGGCCCCGGAGAACAACGCCGTGCTCGGACTGCGGCCCCGTAGAACAACGCCGAGCTCGGACTGCGGCCCCGGAGAACAAAGTCGAGCTCGGACTGCGGCCCCGGAGGACAAAGTCGAGCTCGGACTGCGGCCCCGGAGGACAACGCCGAGCTCGGATTGCGGCCCCGGAGAATAATTCCAGACTGCGGCCCAGGAGAACAACGCCGAGCTCGGACTGCGGCCCCGGAGGACAACGCCGAGCTCGGACTGCGGCCCCGGAGAAAAACACCGAGCTCGGACTGCGGCCCCGGAGAACAACGCTGAGCTTGGACTGCGGCACCGGAGAACAACGCCGAGCTCGGACTGCGGCCGAGGAGAACAACGCCGAGCTCGGACTGCGGCCCCGGAGAACAACGCCGAGCTCGGACTGCGGCCCCGGAGAACAACACCGAGCTCGGACTGCGGCCCCGGAGAAAAACGCCAAGCTCGGACTGCGGCCCTGGAGAACAACGCCGAGCTCAGGCTGCTGCCCCGGAGAACAAAGCCGAGCTCAGGCTATGGCCGCGGAGAACAACGCCGAGCTCAGGCTGCAGCCGCGGAGAACAACGCTGAGCTCAGGTTGCGGCCGAGGAGAACAACGCCGAGCTCAGGCTGCGGCCGAGGAGAACAATGCCGAGCTCAGGCTGCGGTCGGGGAGAACAACGCCGAGCTCAGGCTGCGGTCGAGGAGAACAACGTCGAGCTCAGGCTGCGGCCCCGGAGAACAACGCCGAGCTCAGGCTGCGGCCCCGGAGAACAACGCCGAGCTCAGACTGCGGCCCCGGAGAATATCTCCAGACTGCGGCCCCGGAGAACAACGCCGAGCTAGGACTGCAGCCCTGGAGAACAACGCCGAGCTCGGACTGCGGCCGAGGAGAACAACGCCGAGCTCGGACTGCGGCCCCGGAGAACAACGCCGAGCTCGGACTGCGGCCGCGGAGAACAACGCCGAGTTCGGAGTGTGGCCCCGGAGAACAACGCCGAGCTCGGACTGCGGCCCCGGAGAACAACGCCGAGCTCGGATTGCGGCCCCGGAGAACAACGCCGAGCTCGGACTGCGGCCCCGGATAACAACACCGAGCTCGGACTGCGGCCCCGGAGAACAACGGCGAGCTCGGACTGCGGCCCCGGAGAACAACGCCGAGCTCGGACTGCGGCCCCGGAGAACAACGCCGCGCTCGGATTGCGGCCCCGGAGAACAACGCCGAGCTCGGACTGCGGCCCCGGAGAACAACGCCGAGTTCGGACTGCGGCCCTGAAGAACAACGCCGAGCTCGGACTGCGGCCCCGGAGAACAACACCGGGCTCGGACAGCGGCCCCGGAGAACAATGCCGAGTTCGGACTGCGGCCCCGGAGAACAACGCCGTGCTCGGACTGCGGCCCCGTAGAACAACGCCGAGCTCGGACTGCGGCCCCGGAGAACAAAGTCGAGCTCAGACTGCGGCCCCGGAGAACAACGCCGAGTTCGGACTGCGGCCCCGAAGAACAACGCCGAGCTCGGACTGCGGCCCTGGAGAACAACGCCGAGCTCGGACTGCGGCCCCGGAGAACAACGCCGAGCTCGGACTGCGGTCCCGGAGAACAACGCCGAGCTCAGACTGCGGCCCCGGAGAATAACTCCAGACTGTGGCCCCGGAGAACAACGCCGAGCTTGGACTGCGGCCCCGGAGAACAACGCCGAGCTCGGACTGCGGCCCCGGAGAACAACGCCGAGCTCGGACTGCGGCCCAGGAGGACAACGCCGAGCTCGGATCGCGGCCTCGGAGAATAATTCCAGACTGCGGCCCCGGAGAACAACGCCGAGCTCGGACTGCGGCCCCGGAGGACAACGCCGAGCTCGGACTGCGGCCCCGGAGAAAAACGCCAAGCTCGGACTGCGGCCCTCGAGAACAACGCCGAGCTCAGGCTGCTGCCCCGGAGAACAAAGCCGAGCTCAGGCTATGGCCGCGGAGAACAACGCCGAGCTCAGGCTGCAGCCGCGGAGAACAACGCTGAGCTCAGGTTGCGGCCGAGGAGAACAACGCCGAGCTCAGGCTGCGGCCGAGGAGAACAATGCCGAGCTCAGGCTGCGGTCGGGGAGAACAACGCCGAGCTCAGGCTGCGGTCGAGGAGAACAACGTCGAGCTCAGGCTGCGGCCCCGGAGAACAACGCCGAGCTCAGGCTGCGGCCCCGGACAACAACGCCGAGCTCAGACTGCGGCCCCGGAGAATATCTCCAGACTGCGGCCCCGGAGAACAACGCCGAGCTAGGACTGCAGCCCTGGAGAACAACGCCGAGCTCGGACTGCGGCCGAGGAGAACAACGCCGAGCTCGGAGTGCGGCCCCGGAGAACAACGCCGAGCTCGGACTGCGGCCGCGGAGAACAACGCCGAGTTCGGAGTGTGGCCCCGGAGAACAACGCCGAGCTCGGACTGCGGCCCCGGAGAACAACGCCGAGCTCGGACTGCGGCCCCGGAGAACAACCCTGAGTTCGGACTGCAGCCCCGGAGAACAACGCCGAGCTCGGACTGCGGCCCCGGAGAACAACGAAGAGCTCGGACTGCGGCCCCGGAGAACAACGCCGAGCTCGGACTGCGGCCCCGGATAACAACGGCGAGCTCGGACTGCGGCCCCGGAGAACAACGCCGAGCTCGGACTGCGGCCCCGGAGAACAATGCCGAGCTCGGATTGCGGCCCCGGAGAACAACGCCGAGCTCGGACTGCGGCCCCGGAGAACAACGCCGAGTTCGGACTGCGGCCCTGAAGAACAACGCCGAGCTCGGACTGCGGCCCCAGAGAACAACACCGAGCTCGGACAGCGGCCCCGGAGAACAACGCCGAGTTCGGACTGCGGCCCCGGAGAACAACGCCGTGCTCGGACTGCGGCCCCGTAGAACAACGCCGAGCTCGGACTGCGGCCCCGGAGAACAAAGTCGAGCTCGGACTGCGGCCCCGGAGGACAAAGTCGAGCTCGGACTGCGGCCCCGGAGGACAACGCCGAGCTCGGATTGCGGCCCCGGAGAATAATTCCAGACTGCGGCCCAGGAGAACAACGCCGAGCTCGGACTGCGGCCCCGGAGGACAACGCCGAGCTCGGACTGCGGCCCCGGAGAAAAACACCGAGCTCGGACTGCGGCCCCGGAGAACAACGCTGAGCTTGGACTGCGGCCCCGGAGAAAAACGCCGAGCTCGGACTGCGGCCGAGGAGAACAACGCCGAGCTCGGACTGCGGCCCCGGAGAACAACGCCGAGCTCGGACTGCGGCCCCGGAGAACAACACCGAGCTCGGACTGCGGCCCCGGAGAAAAACGCCAAGCTCGGACTGCGGCCCTGGAGAACAACGCCGAGCTCAGGCTGCTGCCCCGGAGAACAAAGCCGAGCTCAGGCTATGGCCGCGGAGAACAACGCCGAGCTCAGGCTGCAGCCGCGGAGAACAACGCTGAGCTCAGGTTGCGGCCGAGGAGAACAACGCCGAGCTCAGGCTGCGGCCGAGGAGAACAATGCCGAGCTCAGGCTGCGGTCGGGGAGAACAACGCCGAGCTCAGGCTGCGGTCGAGGAGAACAACGTCGAGCTCAGGCTGCGGCCCCGGAGAACAACGCCGAGCTCAGGCTGCGGCCCCGGAGAACAACGCCGAGCTCAGACTGCGGCCCCGGAGAATATCTCCAGACTGCGGCCCCGGAGAACAACGCCGAGCTAGGACTGCAGCCCTGGAGAACAACGCCGAGCTCGGACTGCGGCCGAGGAGAACAACGCCGAGCTCGGACTGCGGCCCCGGAGAACAACGCCGAGCTCGGACTGCGGCCGCGGAGAACAACGCCGAGTTCGGAGTGTGGCCCCGGAGAACAACGCCGAGCTCGGACTGCGGCCCCGGAGAACAACGCCGAGCTCGGACTGCGGCCCCGGAGAACAACCCTGAGTTCGGACTGCAGCCCCGGAGAACAACGCCGAGCTCGGACTGCGGCCCCGGAGAACAACGCCGAGCTCGGACTGCGGCCCCGGAGAACAACGCCGAGCTCGGACTGCGGCCCCGGATAACAACACCGAGCTCGGACTGCGGCCCCGGAGAACAACGGCAAGCTCGGACTGCGGCCCCGGAGAACAACGCCGAGCTCGGACTGCGGCCCCGGAGAACAACGCCGAGCTAGGACTGCAGCCCTGGAGAACAACGCCGAGCTCGGACTGCGGCCGAGGAGAACAACGCCGAGCTCCGACTGCGGCCCCGGAGAACAACGCCGAGCTCGGACTGCGGCCGCGGAGAACAACGCCGAGTTCGGAGTGTGGCCCCGGAGAACAACGCCGAGCTCGGACTGCGGCCCCGGAGAACAACGCCGAGCTCGGACTGCGGTCCCGGAGAACAACCCTGAGTTCGGACTGCGGCCCCGGAGAACAACACCGAGCTCGGACTGCGGCCCCGGAGAACAACGGCGAGCTCGGACTGCGGCCCCGGAGAACAACGCCGAGCTCGGACTGCGGCCCCGGAGAACAACGCCGAGCTCGGATTGCGGCCCCGGAGAACAACGCCGAGCTCGGACTGCGGCCCCGGAGAACAACGCCGAGTTCGGACTGCGGCCCTGAAGAACAACGCCGAGCTCGGACTGCGGCCCCGGAGAACAACGCCGAGCTCGGACTGCGGCCCCGAAGAACAACGCCGAGCTCGGACTGCGGCCCTGGAGAACAACGCCGAGCTCGGACTGCGGCCCCGGAGAACAAAGCCGAGCTCGGACTGCGGCCCTGGAGGACAACGCTGAGCTCGGACAGCGGCCCCGGAGAATAACTCCAGACTGCGGCCCCGGAGAACAACACCGAGCTCAGACTGCAGCCCCGGAGAACAACGCCGAGCTCGGATTGCGGCCCCGGAGAACAACGCCGAGCTCGGACTGCGGCCCCGGAGAACAACGCCGAGCTCGGACTGCGGCCCCGGAGAACAAAGTCGAGCTCGGACTGCGGCCCCGGAGGACAAAGTCGAGCTCGGACTGCGGCCCCGGAGGACAACGCCGAGCTCGGATTGCGGCCCCGGAGAATAATTCCAGACTGCGGCCCAGGAGAACAACGCCGAGCTCGGACTGCGGCCCCGGAGGACAACGCCGAGCTCGGACCGCGGCCCCGGAGAAAAACACCGAGCTCGGACTGCGGCCCCGGAGAACAACGCTGAGCTTGGACTGCGGCTCCGGAGAACAACGCCGAGCTCGGACTGCGGCCGAGGAGAACAACGCCGAGCTCGGACTGCGGCCCCGGAGAACAACGCCGAGCTCAGACTGCGGCCCCGGACAACAAACCCGAGCTCAGACTGCGGCCGCGGAGAACAACGCTGAGCTCAGGCTGCGGCCGCGGAGAACAACGCCGAGCACAGGCTGTGGCCGAGGAGAACAACGCCGAGCTCAGGCTGCGGCCCCGGAGAACAACGCCGAGCTCAGGCTGCGGCCCCGGAGAATAACTCCAGACTGCGGCCCAGGAGAACAACGCCGAGCTCGGACTGCAGCCCCGGAGAACAACGCCGAGCTCGGACTGCGGCCCCGGAGAACAACGCCGAGCTCGGACTGCGGCCCCGGAGAACAACGCCGAGCTCAGACTGCGGCCCCGGAGAACAACGCCGAGCTCGGACTGCTGTCCCGGAGAACAACGCCTAGCTCAGGCTGCGGTCGAGGAGAACAACGCCGAGCTCAGGCTGCGGTCGAGGAGAACAACGCCGAGCTCAGGCTGCGGCCCCGGAGAACAACGCCGAGCTCAGGCTGCGGCCCCGGAGAATAACTCCAGACTGCGGCCCTGGAGAACAATGCCGAGCTCGGACTGCAGCCCCGGAGAACAACACCAAGCTCGGACTTCGGCCCCGGAGAACAACGCTGAGCTCAGACTGCGGCCCCGGAGAACAACGCCGAGCTCGGACTGCGGCCCCGGAGAACAACGCCGAGCTCGGACTGCGGCCCCGGAGAACAACGCCGAGCTCAGACTGCGGCCCCGGAGAATAACTCCAGACTGCGGCCCCGGAGAACAACGCCGAGCTCGGACTGCAGCCCCGGAGAACAATGCCGAGCTCGGACTGCGGCCCCGGAGAACAAAGTCGAGCTTGGACTGCGGCCCCGGAGGACAACGCCGAGCTCGGATTGCGGCCCCGGAGAATAATTCCAGACTGCGGCCCAGGAGAACAACGCCGAGCTCGGACTGCGGCCCCGGAGGACAACGCCGAGCTCGGACTGCGGCCCCGGAGAACAACGCCGAGCTCGGACTGCGGCCCCGGAGAACAACGCCGAGCTCAGACTGCGGCCCCGGAGAACAACGCCGAGCTCGGACTGCTGTTCCGGAGAACAACGCCTAGCTCAGGCTGCGGTCGAGGAGAACAACGCCGAGCTCAGGCTGCGGTCGAGGAGAACAACGCCGAGCTCAGGCTGCGGCCCCGGAGAAAAACACCGAGCTCGGACTGCGGCCCCGGAGAACAACGCTGAGCTTGGACTGCGGCCCCGGAGAACAACGCCGAGCTCGGACTGCGGCCGAGGAGAACAACGCTGAGCTCGGACTGCGGCCCCGGAGAACAACGCCGAGCTCGGACTGCGGCCCCGGAGAACAACACCGAGCTCGGACTGCGGCCCCGGAGAACAACGCCGAGCTTGGACTGCGGCCCCGGAGAACAACGCCGAGCTCGGACTGCGGCCCCGGAGAACAACGCCGAGCTCGGACTGCGGCCCCGGAGAACAACGCCGAGCTCAGACTGCGGCCCCGCAGAACAACGCCGAGTTCGGACTGCGGCCCCGAAGAACAACGCCGAGCTCGGACTGCGGCCCTGGAGAACAACGCCGAGCTCGGACTGCGGCCCCGGAGAACAAAGCCGAGCTCGGACTGCGGCCCTGGAGGACAACGCTGAGCTCGGACAGCGGCCCCGGAGAATAACTCCAGACTGCGGCCCCGGAGAACAACACCGAGCTCAGACTGCAGCTTCGGAGAACAACGCCGAGCTCGGACTGCGGCCCCGGAGAACAACGCCGAGCTCAGACTGCGGCCCCGGAGAACAACCCCGAGCTCGGACTGCGGCCGAGGAGAACAACGCCGAGCTCGGACTGCGGCCCCGGAGAAAAACGCCGAGCTCGGACTGCGGCCCCGGAGAACAACGCCGAGCTCGGACTGCGGCCCCGGAGAACAACGCCGAGCTCGGACTGCGGCCCCGACGAACAACGCCGAGCTCAGACTGCGGCCCCGGACAACAAACCCGAGCTCAGACTGCGGCCGCGGAGAACAACGCTGAGCTCAGGCTGCGGCCGCGGAGAACAACGCCGAGCACAGGCTGTGGCCGAGGAGAACAACGCCGAGCTCAGGCTGCGGCCCCGGAGAACAACGCCGAGCTCAGGCTGCGGCCCCGGAGAATAACTCCAGACTGCGGCCCAGGAGAACAACGCCGAGCTCGGACTGCAGCCCCGGAGAACAACGCCGAGCTCGGACTGCGGCCCCGGAGAACAACGCCGAGCTCGGACTGCGGCCCCGGAGAACAACGCCGAGCTCAGACTGCGGCCCCGGAGAACAACGCCGAGCTCGGACTGCTGTCCCGGAGAACAACGCCTAGCTCAGGCTGCGGTCGAGGAGAACAACGCCGAGCTCAGGCTGCGGTCGAGGAGAATAACGCCGAGCTCAGGCTGCGGCCCCGGAGAACAACGCCGAGCTCAGGCTGCGGCCCCGGAGAATAACTCCAGACTGCGGCCCTGGAGAACAATGCCGAGCTCGGACTGCAGCCCCGGAGAACAACACCGAGCTCGGACTTCGGCCCCTGAGAACAACGCTGAGCTCAGACTGCGGCCCCGGAGAACAACGCCGAGCTCGGACTGCGGCCCCGGAGAACAACGCCGAGCTCGGACTGCGGCCCCGGAGAACAACGCCGAGCTCAGACTGCGGCCCCCGGAGAATAACTCCAGACTGCGGCCCCGGAGAACAACGCCGAGCTCGGACTGCAGCCCCGGAGAACAACGCCGAGCTCGGACTGCGGCCCCGGAGAACAAAGTCGAGCTTGGACTGCGGCCCCGGAGGACAACGCCGAGCTCGGATTGTGGCCCCGGAGAATAATTCCAGACTGCGGCCCAGGAGAACAACGCCGAGCTCGGACTGCAGCCCCGGAGAACAACGCCGAGCTCGGACTGCGGCCCCGGAGAACAACGCCGAGCTCGGACTGCGGCCCCGGAGAACAACGCCGAGCTCGGACTGCGGCCCCGGAGAACAACGCCGAGCTCAGACTGCGGCCCCGGAGAACAACGCCGAGCTCGGATTGCTGTCCCGGAGAACAACGCCGAGCTCAGGCTGCGGTCGAGGAGAACAACGCCGAGCTCAGGCTGCGGCCCCGGAGAACAACGCCGAGCTCAGGCTGCGGCCCCGGAGAATAACTCCAGACTGCGGCCCTGGAGAACAATGCCGAGCTCGGACTGCAGCCCCGGAGAACAACACCGAGCTCGGACTTCGGCCCCGGAGAACAACGCTGAGCTCAGACTGCGGCCCCGGAGAACAACGCCGAGCTCGGACTGCGGCCCCGGAGAACAACGCCGAGCTCGGACTGCGGCCCCGGAGAACAACGCCGAGCTCAGAATGCGGCCCCGGAGAATAACTCCAGACTGCGGCCCCGGAGAACAACGCCGAGCTCGGACTGCAGCCCCGGAGAACAACGCCGAGCTCGGACTGCGGCCCCGGAGAACAAAGTCGAGCTTGGACTGCGGCCCCGGAGGACAACGCCGAGCTCGGATTGCGGCCCCGGAGAATAATTCCAGACTGCGGCCCAGGAGAACAACGCCGAGCTCGGACTGCGGCCCCGGAGGACAACGCCGAGCTCGGACTGCGGTCCCGGAGAAAAACGCCGAGCTCGGACTGCGGCCCCGGAGAACAACGCTGAGCTTGGACTGCGGCCCCGGAGAACAACGACGAGCTCGGACTGCGGCCCCGGAGAACAACGCCGAGCTCGGACTGCGGCCCCGGAGAACAACGCCGAGCTCGGACTGCGGCCCCAGAGAACAACACCGAGCTCGGACTGCGGCCCTGGAGAACAACGCCGAGCTTGGACTGCGGCCCCGGAGAACAACGCCGAGCTCGGACTGCGGCCCCGGAGAACAACGCCGAGCTCGGACTGCGGCCCCGGAGAACAACGCCGAGCTCAGACTGCGGCCCCGGAGAACAACGCCGAGTTCGGACTGCGGCCCCGAAGAACAACGCCGAGCTCGGACTGCGGCCCTGGAGAACAACGCCGAGCTCGGACTGCGGACCCGGAGAACAAAGCCGAGCTCGGACTGCGGCCCTGGAGGACAACGCTCAGCTCGGACAGCGGCCCCGGAGAATAACTCCAGACTGCGGCCCCGGAGAACAACACCGAGCTCAGACTTCGGCCCCGGAGAACAACGCCGAGCTCGGACTGCAGCCTCGGAGAACAACGCCGAGCTCGGACTGCGGCCCCGGAGAACAACGCCGAGCTCAGACTGCGGCCCCGGAGAACAACGCCGAGCTCAGACTGCGGCCCCGGAGAACAATGCCGAGCTCAGACTGCGGCCCCGGAGAACAACTCCGAGCTTGGACTGCGGCCCCGGAGAACAACCCCGAGCTCGGACTGCGGCCGAGGAGAACAACGCCGAGCTCGGACTGCGGCCCCGGAGAACAACGCCGAGCTCGGACTGCGGCCCCGGAGAACAACACCGAGCTCGGACTTCGGCCCCGGAGAACAACGCCGAGCTCGGACTGCAGCCTCGGAGAACAACGCCGAGCTCGGACTGCGGCCCCGGAGAACAACGCTAAGCTCAGACTGCGGCCCCGGAGAACAACGCCGAGCTCGGACTGCGGCCCCGGAGAACAACGCCGAGCTCGGACTGCGGCCCCGGAGAACAACGCCGAGCTCAGACTGCGGCCCCGGAGAATAACTCCAGACTGCGGCCCCGGAGAACAACGCCGAGCTCGGACTGCGGCCCCGGAGGACAACGCCGAGCTCGGACTGAGGCCCCGGAGAAAAACGCCGAGCTCAGACTGCGGCCCCGGAGAATAACTCCAGACTGCGGCCCCGGAGAACAACGCCGAGCTCGGACTGCGGCCCCGGAGGACAACGCCGAGCTCGGACTGAGGCCCCGGAGAAAAACGCCGAGCTCGGACTGCGGCCCCGGAGAACAACGCCGAGTTCAGGCTGCGGCCCCGGAGAACAACGCCGAGCTCAGGCTGTGGCCGCGGAGAACAACGCCGAGCTCAGGCTGCCGCCGCGGAGAACAACACTGAGCTCAGGTTGCGGCCGAGGAGTACAACGCCGAGCTCAGCCTGCGGCCCCGGAGAACAACGCCGAGCTCAGACTGCGGCCCCGGAGAACAACGCCGAGCTCAGACTGCGGCCCCGGAGAACAATGCCGAGCTCAGACTGCGGCCCCGGAGAACAACTCCGTGCTTGGACTGCGGCCCCGGAGAACAACCCCGAGCTCGGACTGCGGCCGAGGAGAACAACGCCGAGCTCGGACTGCGGCCCCGGAGAACAACGCCGAGCTCGGACTGCGGCCCCGGAGAACAACGCCGAGCTCGGACTGCGGCCCCGGAGAACAACGCCGAGCTCAGACTGCGGCCCCGGAGAACAACGCCGAGCTCGGACTGCTGTCCCGGAGAACAACGCCTAGCTCAGGCTGCGGTCGAGGAGAACAACGCCGAGCTCAGGCTGCGGTCGAGGAGAACAACGCCGAGCTCAGGCTGCGGCCCCGGAGAACAACGCCGAGCTCAGGCTGCGGCCCCGGAGAATAACTCCAGACTGCGGCCCTGGAGAAGAATGCCGAGCTCGGACTGCAGCCCCGGAGAACAACACCGAGCTCGGACTTCGGCCCCGGAGAACAACGCCGAGCTCGGACTGCAGCCTCGGAGAACAACGCCGAGCTCGGACTGCGGCCCCGGAGAACAACGCTAAGCTCAGACTGCGGCCCCGGAGAACAACGCCGAGCTCGGACTGCGGCCCCGGAGAACAACGCCGAGCTCGGACTGCGGCCCCGGAGAACAACGCCGAACTCAGACTGCGGCCCCGGAGAATAACTCCAGACTGCGGCCCCGGAGAACAACGCCGAGCTCGGACTGCGGCCCCGGAGGACAACGCCGAGCTCGGACTGAGGCCCCGGAGAAAAACGCCGAGCTCAGACTGCGGCCCCGGAGAATAACTCCAGACTGCGGCCCCGGAGAACAACGCCGAGCTCGGACTGCGGCCCCGGAGGACAACGCCGAGCTCGGACTGAGGCCCCGGAGAAAAACGCCGAGCTCGGACTGCGGCCCCGGAGAACAACGCCGAGTTCAGGCTGCGGCCCCGGAGAACAACGCCGAGCTCAGGCTGTGGCCGCGGAGAACAACGCCGAGCTCAGGCTGCCGCCGCGGAGAACAACACTGAGCTCAGGTTGCGGCCGAGGAGTACAACGCCGAGCTCAGCCTGCGGCCCCGGAGAACAACACCGAGCTCAGGCTGCGGCCCCGGAGAACAACGCCTAGCTCAGGCTGCGGTCGAGGAGAACAACGCCGAGCTCAGGCTGCGGTCGAGGAGAACAACGCCGAGCTCAGGCTGCGGCCCCGGAGAACAACGCCGAGCTCAGACTGCGGCCCCGGAGAACAACGCCGAGCTCAGACTGCGGCCCCGGAGAACAACGCCGAGCTCAGACTGCGGCCCCGGAGAACAACTCCGAGCTCGGACTGTGGCCCCGGAGAACAACCCCGAGCTCGGACTGCGGCCGAGGAGAACAACGCCGAGCTCGGACTGCGGCCCTGGAGAACAACGCCGAGCTCGGACTGCGGCCCCGGAGAACAACGCCAAGCTCGGACTGCGGCCCCGGAGAACAACGCCGAGCTCGGACTGCGGCCCCGGCGAACAACGCCGAGCTCAGACTGCGGCCCCGGACAACAAACCCGAGCTCAGACTGCGGCCGCGGAGAACAACGCTGAGCTCAGGCTGCGGCCGCGGAGAACAACGCCGAGCTCAGGCTGCGGCCGAGGAGAACAACGCCGAGCTCAGGCTGCGGCCCCGGAGAACAACGCCGAGCTCAGGCTGCGGCCCCGGAGAATAACTCCAGACTGCGGCCCCGGAGAACAACGCCGAGCTCGGACTGCAGCCTCGGAGAACAACGCCGAGCTCGGACTGCGGCCCCGGAGAACAACGCTAAGCTCAGACTGCGGCCCCGTAGAACAACCCCGAGCTCGGACTGCGGCCGAGGAGAACAACGCCGAGCTCGGACTGCGGCCCCGGAGAACAACGCCGAGCTCGGACTGCGGCCCCGGAGAACAACACCGAGCTCGGACTTCGGCCCCGGAGAACAACGCCGAGCTCGGACTGCAGCCTCGGAGAACAACGCCGAGCTCGGACTGCGGCCCCGGAGAACAACGCTAAGCTCAGACTGCGGCCCCGGAGAACAACGCCGAGCTCGGACTGCGGCCCCGGAGAACAACGCCGAGCTCGGACTGCGGCCCCGGAGAACAACGCCGAGCTCAGACTGCGGCCCCGGAGAATAACTCCAGACTGCGGCCCCGGAGAACAACGCCGAGCTCGGACTGCGGCCCCGGAGGACAACGCCGAGCTCGGACTGAGGCCCCGGAGAAAAACGCCGAGCTCAGACTGCGGCCCCGGAGAATAACTCCAGACTGCGGCCCCGGAGAACAACGCCGAGCTCGGACTGCGGCCCCGGAGGACAACGCCGAGCTCGGACTGAGGCCCCGGAGAAAAACGCCGAGCTCGGACTGCGGCCCCGGAGAACAACGCCGAGTTCAGGCTGCGGCCCCGGAGAACAACGCCGAGCTCAGGCTGTGGCCGCGGAGAACAACGCCGAGCTCAGGCTGCCGCCGCGGAGAACAACACTGAGCTCAGGTTGCGGCCGAGGAGTACAACGCCGAGCTCAGCCTGCGGCCCCGGAGAACAACGCCGAGCTCAGACTGCGGCCCCGGAGAACAACGCCGAGCTCAGACTGCGGCCCCGGAGAACAATGCCGAGCTCAGACTGCGGCCCCGGAGAACAACGCCGAGCTCGGACTGCGGCCCCGGATAACAACGGCGAGCTCGGACTGCGGCCCCGGAGAACAACGCCGAGCTCGGACTGCGGCCCCGGAGAACAATGCCGAGCTCGGATTGCGGCCCCGGAGAACAACGCCGAGCTCGGACTGCGGCCCCGGAGAACAACGCCGAGTTCGGACTGCGGCCCTGAAGAACAACGCCGAGCTCGGACTGCGGCCCCAGAGAACAACACCGAGCTCGGACAGCGGCCCCGGAGAACAACGCCGAGTTCGGACTGCGGCCCCGGAGAACAACGCCGTGCTCGGACTGCGGCCCCGTAGAACAACGCCGAGCTCGGACTGCGGCCCCGGAGAACAAAGTCGAGCTCGGACTGCGGCCCCGGAGGACAAAGTCGAGCTCGGACTGCGGCCCCGGAGGACAACGCCGAGCTCGGATTGCGGCCCCGGAGAATAATTCCAGACTGCGGCCCAGGAGAACAACGCCGAGCTCGGACTGCGGCCCCGGAGGACAACGCCGAGCTCGGACTGCGGCCCCGGAGAAAAACACCGAGCTCGGACTGCGGCCCCGGAGAACAACGCTGAGCTTGGACTGCGGCCCCGGAGAAAAACGCCGAGCTCGGACTGCGGCCGAGGAGAACAACGCCGAGCTCGGACTGCGGCCCCGGAGAACAACGCCGAGCTCGGACTGCGGCCCCGGAGAACAACACCGAGCTCGGACTGCGGCCCCGGAGAAAAACGCCAAGCTCGGACTGCGGCCCTGGAGAACAACGCCGAGCTCAGGCTGCTGCCCCGGAGAACAAAGCCGAGCTCAGGCTATGGCCGCGGAGAACAACGCCGAGCTCAGGCTGCAGCCGCGGAGAACAACGCTGAGCTCAGGTTGCGGCCGAGGAGAACAACGCCGAGCTCAGGCTGCGGCCGAGGAGAACAATGCCGAGCTCAGGCTGCGGTCGGGGAGAACAACGCCGAGCTCAGGCTGCGGTCGAGGAGAACAACGTCGAGCTCAGGCTGCGGCCCCGGAGAACAACGCCGAGCTCAGGCTGCGGCCCCGGAGAACAACGCCGAGCTCAGACTGCGGCCCCGGAGAATATCTCCAGACTGCGGCCCCGGAGAACAACGCCGAGCTAGGACTGCAGCCCTGGAGAACAACGCCGAGCTCGGACTGCGGCCGAGGAGAACAACGCCGAGCTCGGACTGCGGCCCCGGAGAACAACGCCGAGCTCGGACTGCGGCCGCGGAGAACAACGCCGAGTTCGGAGTGTGGCCCCGGAGAACAACGCCGAGCTCGGACTGCGGCCCCGGAGAACAACGCCGAGCTCGGACTGCGGCCCCGGAGAACAACCCTGAGTTCGGACTGCAGCCCCGGAGAACAACGCCGAGCTCGGACTGCGGCCCCGGAGAACAACGCCGAGCTCGGACTGCGGCCCCGGAGAACAACGCCGAGCTCGGACTGCGGCCCCGGATAACAACACCGAGCTCGGACTGCGGCCCCGGAGAACAACGGCAAGCTCGGACTGCGGCCCCGGAGAACAACGCCGAGCTCGGACTGCGGCCCCGGAGAACAACGCCGAGCTAGGACTGCAGCCCTGGAGAACAACGCCGAGCTCGGACTGCGGCCGAGGAGAACAACGCCGAGCTCCGACTGCGGCCCCGGAGAACAACGCCGAGCTCGGACTGCGGCCGCGGAGAACAACGCCGAGTTCGGAGTGTGGCCCCGGAGAACAACGCCGAGCTCGGACTGCGGCCCCGGAGAACAACGCCGAGCTCGGACTGCGGTCCCGGAGAACAACCCTGAGTTCGGACTGCGGCCCCGGAGAACAACACCGAGCTCGGACTGCGGCCCCGGAGAACAACGGCGAGCTCGGACTGCGGCCCCGGAGAACAACGCCGAGCTCGGACTGCGGCCCCGGAGAACAACGCCGAGCTCGGATTGCGGCCCCGGAGAACAACGCCGAGCTCGGACTGCGGCCCCGGAGAACAACGCCGAGTTCGGACTGCGGCCCTGAAGAACAACGCCGAGCTCGGACTGCGGCCCCGGAGAACAACGCCGAGCTCGGACTGCGGCCCCGGAGAACAACACCGAGCTCGGACTGCGGCCCCGGAGAACAACACCGAGCTCGGACTGCGGCCCCGGAGAACAACGCCGAGCTCGGACTGCGGCCCCGGAGAACAACGCCGAGCTCGGACTGCGGCCCCGGATAACAACACCGAGCTCGGACTGCGGCCCCGGAGAACAACGCCGAGCTCAGACTGCGGCCCCGCAGAACAACGCCGAGTTCGGACTGCGGCCCCGAAGAACAACGCCGAGCTCGGACTGCGGCCCTGGAGAACAACGCCGAGCTCGGACTGCGGCCCCGGAGAACAAAGCCGAGCTCGGACTGCGGCCCTGGAGGACAACGCTGAGCTCGGACAGCGGCCCCGGAGAATAACTCCAGACTGCGGCCCCGGAGAACAACACCGAGCTCAGACTGCAGCCCCGGAGAACAACGCCGAGCTCGGATTGCGGCCCCGGAGAACAACGCCGAGCTCGGACTGCGGCCCCGGAGAACAACGCCGAGCTCGGACTGCGGCCCCGGAGAACAAAGTCGAGCTCGGACTGCGGCCCCGGAGGACAAAGTCGAGCTCGGACTGCGGCCCCGGAGGACAACGCCGAGCTCGGATTGCGGCCCCGGAGAATAATTCCAGACTGCGGCCCAGGAGAACAACGCCGAGCTCGGACTGCGGCCCCGGAGGACAACGCCGAGCTCGGACCGCGGCCCCGGAGAAAAACACCGAGCTCGGACTGCGGCCCCGGAGAACAACGCTGAGCTTGGACTGCGGCTCCGGAGAACAACGCCGAGCTCGGACTGCGGCCGAGGAGAACAACGCCGAGCTCGGACTGCGGCCCCGGAGAACAACGCCGAGCTCAGACTGCGGCCCCGGACAACAAACCCGAGCTCAGACTGCGGCCGCGGAGAACAACGCTGAGCTCAGGCTGCGGCCGCGGAGAACAACGCCGAGCACAGGCTGTGGCCGAGGAGAACAACGCCGAGCTCAGGCTGCGGCCCCGGAGAACAACGCCGAGCTCAGGCTGCGGCCCCGGAGAATAACTCCAGACTGCGGCCCAGGAGAACAACGCCGAGCTCGGACTGCAGCCCCGGAGAACAACGCCGAGCTCGGACTGCGGCCCCGGAGAACAACGCCGAGCTCGGACTGCGGCCCCGGAGAACAACGCCGAGCTCAGACTGCGGCCCCGGAGAACAACGCCGAGCTCGGACTGCTGTCCCGGAGAACAACGCCTAGCTCAGGCTGCGGTCGAGGAGAACAACGCCGAGCTCAGGCTGCGGTCGAGGAGAACAACGCCGAGCTCAGGCTGCGGCCCCGGAGAACAACGCCGAGCTCAGGCTGCGGCCCCGGAGAATAACTCCAGACTGCGGCCCTGGAGAACAATGCCGAGCTCGGACTGCAGCCCCGGAGAACAACACCAAGCTCGGACTTCGGCCCCGGAGAACAACGCTGAGCTCAGACTGCGGCCCCGGAGAACAACGCCGAGCTCGGACTGCGGCCCCGGAGAACAACGCCGAGCTCGGACTGCGGCCCCGGAGAACAACGCCGAGCTCAGACTGCGGCCCCGGAGAATAACTCCAGACTGCGGCCCCGGAGAACAACGCCGAGCTCGGACTGCAGCCCCGGAGAACAATGCCGAGCTCGGACTGCGGCCCCGGAGAACAAAGTCGAGCTTGGACTGCGGCCCCGGAGGACAACGCCGAGCTCGGATTGCGGCCCCGGAGAATAATTCCAGACTGCGGCCCAGGAGAACAACGCCGAGCTCGGACTGCGGCCCCGGAGGACAACGCCGAGCTCGGACTGCGGCCCCGGAGAACAACGCCGAGCTCGGACTGCGGCCCCGGAGAACAACGCCGAGCTCAGACTGCGGCCCCGGAGAACAACGCCGAGCTCGGACTGCTGTTCCGGAGAACAACGCCTAGCTCAGGCTGCGGTCGAGGAGAACAACGCCGAGCTCAGGCTGCGGTCGAGGAGAACAACGCCGAGCTCAGGCTGCGGCCCCGGAGAAAAACACCGAGCTCGGACTGCGGCCCCGGAGAACAACGCTGAGCTTGGACTGCGGCCCCGGAGAACAACGCCGAGCTCGGACTGCGGCCGAGGAGAACAACGCTGAGCTCGGACTGCGGCCCCGGAGAACAACGCCGAGCTCGGACTGCGGCCCCGGAGAACAACACCGAGCTCGGACTGCGGCCCCGGAGAACAACGCCGAGCTTGGACTGCGGCCCCGTTGAACAACGCCGAGCTCGGACTGCGGCCCCGGAGAACAACGCCGAGCTCGGACTGCGGCCCCGGAGAACAACGCCGAGCTCAGACTGCGGCCCCGCAGAACAACGCCGAGTTCGGACTGCGGCCCCGAAGAACAACGCCGAGCTCGGACTGCGGCCCTGGAGAACAACGCCGAGCTCGGACTGCGGCCCCGGAGAACAAAGCCGAGCTCGGACTGCGGCCCTGGAGGACAACGCTGAGCTCGGACAGCGGCCCCGGAGAATAACTCCAGACTGCGGCCCCGGAGAACAACACCGAGCTCAGACTGCAGCTTCGGAGAACAACGCCGAGCTCGGACTGCGGCCCCGGAGAACAACGCCGAGCTCAGACTGCGGCCCCGGAGAACAACCCCGAGCTCGGACTGCGGCCGAGGAGAACAACGCCGAGCTCGGACTGCGGCCCCGGAGAAAAACGCCGAGCTCGGACTGCGGCCCCGGAGAACAACGCCGAGCTCGGACTGCGGCCCCGGAGAACAACGCCGAGCTCGGACTGCGGCCCCGACGAACAACGCCGAGCTCAGACTGCGGCCCCGGACAACAAACCCGAGCTCAGACTGCGGCCGCGGAGAACAACGCTGAGCTCAGGCTGCGGCCGCGGAGAACAACGCCGAGCACAGGCTGTGGCCGAGGAGAACAACGCCGAGCTCAGGCTGCGGCCCCGGAGAACAACGCCGAGCTCAGGCTGCGGCCCCGGAGAATAACTCCAGACTGCGGCCCAGGAGAACAACGCCGAGCTCGGACTGCAGCCCCGGAGAACAACGCCGAGCTCGGACTGCGGCCCCGGAGAACAACGCCGAGCTCGGACTGCGGCCCCGGAGAACAACGCCGAGCTCAGACTGCGGCCCCGGAGAACAACGCCGAGCTCGGACTGCTGTCCCGGAGAACAACGCCTAGCTCAGGCTGCGGTCGAGGAGAACAACGCCGAGCTCAGGCTGCGGTCGAGGAGAATAACGCCGAGCTCAGGCTGCGGCCCCGGAGAACAACGCCGAGCTCAGGCTGCGGCCCCGGAGAATAACTCCAGACTGCGGCCCTGGAGAACAATGCCGAGCTCGGACTGCAGCCCCGGAGAACAACACCGAGCTCGGACTTCGGCCCCTGAGAACAACGCTGAGCTCAGACTGCGGCCCCGGAGAACAACGCCGAGCTCGGACTGCGGCCCCGGAGAACAACGCCGAGCTCGGACTGCGGCCCCGGAGAACAACGCCGAGCTCAGACTGCGGCCCCCGGAGAATAACTCCAGACTGCGGCCCCGGAGAACAACGCCGAGCTCGGACTGCAGCCCCGGAGAACAACGCCGAGCTCGGACTGCGGCCCCGGAGAACAAAGTCGAGCTTGGACTGCGGCCCCGGAGGACAACGCCGAGCTCGGATTGTGGCCCCGGAGAATAATTCCAGACTGCGGCCCAGGAGAACAACGCCGAGCTCGGACTGCAGCCCCGGAGAACAACGCCGAGCTCGGACTGCGGCCCCGGAGAACAACGCCGAGCTCGGACTGCGGCCCCGGAGAACAACGCCGAGCTCGGACTGCGGCCCCGGAGAACAACGCCGAGCTCAGACTGCGGCCCCGGAGAACAACGCCGAGCTCGGATTGCTGTCCCGGAGAACAACGCCGAGCTCAGGCTGCGGTCGAGGAGAACAACGCCGAGCTCAGGCTGCGGCCCCGGAGAACAACGCCGAGCTCAGGCTGCGGCCCCGGAGAATAACTCCAGACTGCGGCCCTGGAGAACAATGCCGAGCTCGGACTGCAGCCCCGGAGAACAACACCGAGCTCGGACTTCGGCCCCGGAGAACAACGCTGAGCTCAGACTGCGGCCCCGGAGAACAACGCCGAGCTCGGACTGCGGCCCCGGAGAACAACGCCGAGCTCGGACTGCGGCCCCGGAGAACAACGCCGAGCTCAGAATGCGGCCCCGGAGAATAACTCCAGACTGCGGCCCCGGAGAACAACGCCGAGCTCGGACTGCAGCCCCGGAGAACAACGCCGAGCTCGGACTGCGGCCCCGGAGAACAAAGTCGAGCTTGGACTGCGGCCCCGGAGGACAACGCCGAGCTCGGATTGCGGCCCCGGAGAATAATTCCAGACTGCGGCCCAGGAGAACAACGCCGAGCTCGGACTGCGGCCCCGGAGGACAACGCCGAGCTCGGACTGCGGTCCCGGAGAAAAACGCCGAGCTCGGACTGCGGCCCCGGAGAACAACGCTGAGCTTGGACTGCGGCCCCGGAGAACAACGACGAGCTCGGACTGCGGCCCCGGAGAACAACGCCGAGCTCGGACTGCGGCCCCGGAGAACAACGCCGAGCTCGGACTGCGGCCCCAGAGAACAACACCGAGCTCGGACTGCGGCCCTGGAGAACAACGCCGAGCTTGGACTGCGGCCCCGGAGAACAACGCCGAGCTCGGACTGCGGCCCCGGAGAACAACGCCGAGCTCGGACTGCGGCCCCGGAGAACAACGCCGAGCTCAGACTGCGGCCCCGGAGAACAACGCCGAGTTCGGACTGCGGCCCCGAAGAACAACGCCGAGCTCGGACTGCGGCCCTGGAGAACAACGCCGAGCTCGGACTGCGGACCCGGAGAACAAAGCCGAGCTCGGACTGCGGCCCTGGAGGACAACGCTCAGCTCGGACAGCGGCCCCGGAGAATAACTCCAGACTGCGGCCCCGGAGAACAACACCGAGCTCAGACTTCGGCCCCGGAGAACAACGCCGAGCTCGGACTGCAGCCTCGGAGAACAACGCCGAGCTCGGACTGCGGCCCCGGAGAACAACGCCGAGCTCAGACTGCGGCCCCGGAGAACAACGCCGAGCTCAGACTGCGGCCCCGGAGAACAATGCCGAGCTCAGACTGCGGCCCCGGAGAACAACTCCGAGCTTGGACTGCGGCCCCGGAGAACAACCCCGAGCTCGGACTGCGGCCGAGGAGAACAACGCCGAGCTCGGACTGCGGCCCCGGAGAACAACGCCGAGCTCGGACTGCGGCCCCGGAGAACAACACCGAGCTCGGACTTCGGCCCCGGAGAACAACGCCGAGCTCGGACTGCAGCCTCGGAGAACAACGCCGAGCTCGGACTGCGGCCCCGGAGAACAACGCTAAGCTCAGACTGCGGCCCCGGAGAACAACGCCGAGCTCGGACTGCGGCCCCGGAGAACAACGCCGAGCTCGGACTGCGGCCCCGGAGAACAACGCCGAGCTCAGACTGCGGCCCCGGAGAATAACTCCAGACTGCGGCCCCGGAGAACAACGCCGAGCTCGGACTGCGGCCCCGGAGGACAACGCCGAGCTCGGACTGAGGCCCCGGAGAAAAACGCCGAGCTCAGACTGCGGCCCCGGAGAATAACTCCAGACTGCGGCCCCGGAGAACAACGCCGAGCTCGGACTGCGGCCCCGGAGGACAACGCCGAGCTCGGACTGAGGCCCCGGAGAAAAACGCCGAGCTCGGACTGCGGCCCCGGAGAACAACGCCGAGTTCAGGCTGCGGCCCCGGAGAACAACGCCGAGCTCAGGCTGTGGCCGCGGAGAACAACGCCGAGCTCAGGCTGCCGCCGCGGAGAACAACACTGAGCTCAGGTTGCGGCCGAGGAGTACAACGCCGAGCTCAGCCTGCGGCCCCGGAGAACAACGCCGAGCTCAGACTGCGGCCCCGGAGAACAACGCCGAGCTCAGACTGCGGCCCCGGAGAACAATGCCGAGCTCAGACTGCGGCCCCGGAGAACAACTCCGTGCTTGGACTGCGGCCCCGGAGAACAACCCCGAGCTCGGACTGCGGCCGAGGAGAACAACGCCGAGCTCGGACTGCGGCCCCGGAGAACAACGCCGAGCTCGGACTGCGGCCCCGGAGAACAACGCCGAGCTCGGACTGCGGCCCCGGAGAACAACGCCGAGCTCAGACTGCGGCCCCGGAGAACAACGCCGAGCTCCGACTGCTGTCCCGGAGAACAACGCCTAGCTCAGGCTGCGGTCGAGGAGAACAACGCCGAGCTCAGGCTGCGGTCGAGGAGAACAACGCCGAGCTCAGGCTGCGGCCCCGGAGAACAACGCCGAGCTCAGGCTGCGGCCCCGGAGAATAACTCCAGACTGCGGCCCTGGAGAAGAATGCCGAGCTCGGACTGCAGCCCCGGAGAACAACACCGAGCTCGGACTTCGGCCCCGGAGAACAACGCCGAGCTCGGACTGCAGCCTCGGAGAACAACGCCGAGCTCGGACTGCGGCCCCGGAGAACAACGCTAAGCTCAGACTGCGGCCCCGGAGAACAACGCCGAGCTCGGACTGCGGCCCCGGAGAACAACGCCGAGCTCGGACTGCGGCCCCGGAGAACAACGCCGAACTCAGACTGCGGCCCCGGAGAATAACTCCAGACTGCGGCCCCGGAGAACAACGCCGAGCTCGGACTGCGGCCCCGGAGGACAACGCCGAGCTCGGACTGAGGCCCCGGAGAAAAACGCCGAGCTCAGACTGCGGCCCCGGAGAATAACTCCAGACTGCGGCCCCGGAGAACAACGCCGAGCTCGGACTGCGGCCCCGGAGGACAACGCCGAGCTCGGACTGAGGCCCCGGAGAAAAACGCCGAGCTCGGACTGCGGCCCCGGAGAACAACGCCGAGTTCAGGCTGCGGCCCCGGAGAACAACGCCGAGCTCAGGCTGTGGCCGCGGAGAACAACGCCGAGCTCAGGCTGCCGCCGCGGAGAACAACACTGAGCTCAGGTTGCGGCCGAGGAGTACAACGCCGAGCTCAGCCTGCGGCCCCGGAGAACAACACCGAGCTCAGGCTGCGGCCCCGGAGAACAACGCCTAGCTCAGGCTGCGGTCGAGGAGAACAACGCCGAGCTCAGGCTGCGGTCGAGGAGAACAACGCCGAGCTCAGGCTGCGGCCCCGGAGAACAACGCCGAGCTCAGACTGCGGCCCCGGAGAACAACGCCGAGCTCAGACTGCGGCCCCGGAGAACAACGCCGAGCTCAGACTGCGGCCCCGGAGAACAACTCCGAGCTCGGACTGTGGCCCCGGAGAACAACCCCGAGCTCGGACTGCGGCCGAGGAGAACAACGCCGAGCTCGGACTGCGGCCCTGGAGAACAACGCCGAGCTCGGACTGCGGCCCCGGAGAACAACGCCAAGCTCGGACTGCGGCCCCGGAGAACAACGCCGAGCTCGGACTGCGGCCCCGGCGAACAACGCCGAGCTCAGACTGCGGCCCCGGACAACAAACCCGAGCTCAGACTGCGGCCGCGGAGAACAACGCTGAGCTCAGGCTGCGGCCGCGGAGAACAACGCCGAGCTCAGGCTGCGGCCGAGGAGAACAACGCCGAGCTCAGGCTGCGGCCCCGGAGAACAACGCCGAGCTCAGGCTGCGGCCCCGGAGAATAACTCCAGACTGCGGCCCCGGAGAACAACGCCGAGCTCGGACTGCAGCCTCGGAGAACAACGCCGAGCTCGGACTGCGGCCCCGGAGAACAACGCTAAGCTCAGACTGCGGCCCCGTAGAACAACCCCGAGCTCGGACTGCGGCCGAGGAGAACAACGCCGAGCTCGGACTGCGGCCCCGGAGAACAACGCCGAGCTCGGACTGCGGCCCCGGAGAACAACACCGAGCTCGGACTTCGGCCCCGGAGAACAACGCCGAGCTCGGACTGCAGCCTCGGAGAACAACGCCGAGCTCGGACTGCGGCCCCGGAGAACAACGCTAAGCTCAGACTGCGGCCCCGGAGAACAACGCCGAGCTCGGACTGCGGCCCCGGAGAACAACGCCGAGCTCGGACTGCGGCCCCGGAGAACAACGCCGAGCTCAGACTGCGGCCCCGGAGAATAACTCCAGACTGCGGCCCCGGAGAACAACGCCGAGCTCGGACTGCGGCCCCGGAGGACAACGCCGAGCTCGGACTGAGGCCCCGGAGAAAAACGCCGAGCTCAGACTGCGGCCCCGGAGAATAACTCCAGACTGCGGCCCCGGAGAACAACGCCGAGCTCGGACTGCGGCCCCGGAGGACAACGCCGAGCTCGGACTGAGGCCCCGGAGAAAAACGCCGAGCTCGGACTGCGGCCCCGGAGAACAACGCCGAGTTCAGGCTGCGGCCCCGGAGAACAACGCCGAGCTCAGGCTGTGGCCGCGGAGAACAACGCCGAGCTCAGGCTGCCGCCGCGGAGAACAACACTGAGCTCAGGTTGCGGCCGAGGAGTACAACGCCGAGCTCAGCCTGCGGCCCCGGAGAACAACGCCGAGCTCAGACTGCGGCCCCGGAGAACAACGCCGAGCTCAGACTGCGGCCCCGGAGAACAATGCCGAGCTCAGACTGCGGCCCCGGAGAACAACTCCGTGCTTGGACTGCGGCCCCGGAGAACAACCCCGAGCTCGGACTGCGGCCGAGGAGAACAACGCCGAGCTCGGACTGCGGCCCCGGAGAACAACGCCGAGCTCGGACTGCGGCCCCGGAGAACAACGCCAAGCTCGGACTGCGGCCCCGGAGAACAACGCCGAGCTCGGACTGCGGCCCCGGCGAACAACGCCGAGCTCAGACTGCGGCCCCGGACAACAAACCCGAGCTCAGACTGCGGCCGCGGAGAACAACGCTGAGCTCAGGCTGCGGCAGCGGAGAACAACGCCGAGCACAGGCTGTGGCCGAGGAGAACAACGCCGAGCTCAGGCTGCGGCCCCGGAGAACAACGCCGAGCTCAGGCTGCGGCCCCGGAGAATAACTCCAGACTGCGGCCCAGGAGAACAACGCCGAGCTCGGACTGCAGCCTCGGAGAACAACGCCGAGCTCGGACTGCGGCCCCGGAGAACAACGCCGAGCTCGGACTGCGGCCCCGGAGAACAACGCCGAGCTCAGACTGCGGCCCCGGAGAACAACGCCGAGCTCGGACTGCTGTCCCGGAGAACAACGCCTAGCTCAGGCTGCGGTCGAGGAGAACAACGCCGAGCTCAGGCTGCGGTCGAGGAGAACAACGCCGAGCTCAGGCTGCGGCCCCGGAGAACAACGCCGAGCTCAGGCTGCGGCCCCGGAGAATAACTCCAGACTGCGGCCCTGGAGAAGAATGCCGAGCTCGGACTGCAGCCCCGGAGAACAACACCGAGCTCGGACTTCGGCCCCGGAGAACAACGCCGAGCTCGGACTGCAGCCTCGGAGAACAACGCCGAGCTCGGACTGCGGCCCCGGAGAACAACGCTAAGCTCAGACTGCGGCCCCGGAGAACAACGCCGAGCTCGGACTGCGGCCCCGGAGAACAACGCCGAGCTCGGACTGCGGCCCCGGAGAACAACGCCGAGCTCAGACTGCGGCCCCGGAGAATAACTCCAGACTGCGGCCCCGGAGAACAACGCCGAGCTCGGACTGCGGCCCCGGAGGACAACGCCGAGCTCGGACTGAGGCCCCGGAGAAAAACGCCGAGCTCAGACTGCGGCCCCGGAGAATAACTCCAGACTGCGGCCCCGGAGAACAACGCCGAGCTCGGACTGCGGCCCCGGAGGACAACGCCGAGCTCGGACTGAGGCCCCGGAGAAAAACGCCGAGCTCGGACTGCGGCCCCGGAGAACAACGCCGAGTTCAGGCTGCGGCCCCGGAGAACAACGCCGAGCTCAGGCTGTGGCCGCGGAGAACAACGCCGAGCTCAGGCTGCCGCCGCGGAGAGCAGCACTGACCTCAGGTTGCGGCCGAGGAGTACAACGCCGAGCTCAGCCTGCGGCCCCGGAGAACAACACCGAGCTCAGGCTGCGGCCCCGGAGAACAACGCCTAGCTCAGGCTGCGGTCGAGGAGAACAACGCCGAGCTCAGGCTGCGGTCGAGGAGAACAACGCCGAGCTCAGGCTGCGGCCCCGGAGAACAACGCCGAGCTCAGGCTGCGGCCCCGGAGAATAACTCCAGACTGCGGCCCCGGAGAACAATGCCGAGCTCGGACTGCAGCCCCGGAGAACAACACCGAGCTCAGACTTCGGCCCCCGGAGAACAACGCCGAGCTCGGACTGCAGCCTCGGAGAACAACGCCGAGCTCGGACTGCGGCCCCGGAGAACAACGCCGAGCTCAGACTGCGGCCCCGGAGAACAACGCCGAGCTCAGACTGCGGCCCCGGAGAACAACGCCGAGCTCAGACTGCGGCCCCGGAGAACAACTCCGAGCTCGGACTGTGGCCCCGGAGAACAACCCCGAGTTCGGACTGCGGCCGAGGAGAACAACGCCGAGCTCGGACTGCGGCCCCGGAGAACAACGCCGAGCTCGGACTGCGGCCCCGGAGAACAACGCCAAGCTCGGACTGCGGCCCCGGAGAACAACGCCGAGCTCGGACTACGGCCCCGGCGAACAACGCCGAGCTCAGACTGCGGCCCCGGACAACAAACCCGAGCTCAGACTGCGGCCGCGGAGAACAGCGCTGAGCTCAGGCTGCGGCCGCGGAGAACAACGCCGAGCACAGGCTGTGGCCGAGGAGAACAACGCCGAGCTCAGGCTGCGGCCCCGGAGAACAACGCCGAGCTCGGACTGCGGCCCCGGAGAACAACGCCGAGCTCGGACTGCGGCCCCGGAGAACAACGCCGAGCTTGGACTGCGGCCCCGGACAACAACGCCGAGCTCGGACTGCGGCCCCGGAGAACAACGCCGAGCTCGGACTGCGGCCCCGGAGAACAACGCCGAGTTCGGACTGCGGCCCCGAAGAACAACGCCGAGCTCGGACTGCGGCCCTGGAGAACAACGCCGAGCTCGGACTGCGGACCCGGAGAACAAAGCCGAGCTCGGACTGCGGCCCTGGAGGACAACGCTGAGCTCGGACAGCGGCCCCGGAGAATAACTCCAGACTGCGGCCCCGGAGAACAACACCGAGCTCAGACTTCGGCCCCGGAGAACAACGCCAAGCTCGGACTGCAGCCTCGGAGAACAACGCCGAGCTCGGACTGCGGCCCCGGAGAACAACGCCGAGCTCAGACTGCGGCCGCGGAGAACAACGCCGAGCTCAGACTGCGGCCCCGGAGAACAATGCCGAGCTCAGACTGCGGCCCCGGAGAACAACTCCGAGCTTGGACTGCGGCCCCGGAGAACAACCCCGAGCTCGGACTGCGGCCGAGGAGAACAACGCCGAGCTTGGACTGCGGCCCCGGAGAACAACGCCGAGCTCGGACTGCGGCCCCGGAGAACAACGCCAAGCTCGGACTGCGGCCCCGGAGAACAACGCCGAGCTCGGACTGCGGCCCCGGCGAAAAACGCCGAGCTCAGACTGCGGCCCCGGACAACAAACCCGAGCCCAGACTGCGGCCGCGGAGAACAACGCTGAGCTCAGGCTGCGGCCGCGGAGAACAACGCCGAGCACAGGCTGTGGCCGAGGAGAACAACGCCGAGCTCAGGCTGCGGCCCCGGAGAACAACGCCGAGCTCAGGCTGCGGCCCCGGAGAATAACTCCAAACTGCGGCCCAGGAGAACAACGCCGAGCTCGGACTGCAGCCCCGGAGAACAACGCCGAGCTCGGACTGCGGCCCCGGAGAACAACGCCGAGCTCGGACTGCGGCCCCGGAGAACAACGCCGAGCTCAGACTGCGGCCCCGGAGAACAACGCCGAGCTCGGACTGCTGTCCCGGAGAACAACGCCTAGCTCAGGCTGCGGTCGAGGAGAACAACGCCGAGCTCAGGCTGCGGTCGAGGAGAACAACGCCGAGCTCAGGCTGCGGCCCCGGAGAACAACGCCGAGCTCAGGCTGCGGCCCCGGAGAATAACTCCAGACTGCGGCCCTGGAGAACAATGCCGAGCTCGGACTGCAGCCCCGGAGAACAACACCGAGCTCGGACTTCGGCCCCGGAGAACAACGCCGAGCTCGGACTGCAGCCTCGGAGAACAACGCCGAGCTCGGACTGCGGCCCCGGAGAACAACGCTGAGCTCAGACTGCGGCCCCGGAGAACAACGCCGAGCTCGGACTGCGGCCCCGGAGAACAACGCCGAGCTCGGACTGCGGCCCCGGAGAACAACGCCGAGCTCAGACTGCGGCCCCGGAGAATAACTCCAGACTGCGGCCCCGGAGAACAACGCCGAGCTCGGACTGCGGCCCCGGAGGACAACGCCGAGCTCGGACTGAGGCCCCGGAGAAAAACGCCGAGCTCGGACTGCGGCCCCGGAGAACAACGCCGAGTTCAGGCTGCGGCCCCGGAGAACAACGCCGAGCTCAGGCTGTGGCCGCGGAGAACAACGCCGAGCTCAGGCTGCCGCCGCGGAGAACAACGCTGAGCTCAGGTTGCGGCCGAGGAGTACAACGCCGAGCTCAGCCTGCGGCCCCGGAGAACAACACCGAGCTCAGGCTGCGGCCCCGGAGAACAACGCCTAGCTCAGGCTGCGGTCGAGGAGAACAACGCCGAGCTCAGGCTGCGGTCGAGGAGAACAACGCCGAGCTCAGGCTGCGGCCCCGGAGAACAACGCCGAGCTCAGGCTGCGGCCCCGGAGAATAACTCCAGACTGCGGCCCCGGAGAACAATGCCGAGCTCGGACTGCAGCCCCGGAGAACAACACCGAGCTCAGACTTCGGCCCCCGGAGAACAACGCCGAGCTCGGACTGCAGCCTCGGAGAACAACGCCGAGCTCGGACTGCGGCCCCGGAGAACAACGCCGAGCTCGGACTGCGGCCCCGGAGAACAACGCCGAGCTTGGACTGCGGCCCCGGAGAACAACGCCGAGCTCGGACTGCGGCCCCGGAGAACAACGCCGAGCTCAGACTGCGGCCCCGGAGAACAACGCCGAGTTCGGACTGCGGCCCCGAAGAACAACGCCGAGCTCGGACTGCGGCCCTGGAGAACAACGCCGAGCTCGGACTGCGGACCCGGAGAACAAAGCCGAGCTCGGACTGCGGCCCTGGAGGACAACGCTGAGCTCGGACAGCGGCCCCGGAGAATAACTCCAGACTGCGGCCCCGGAGAACAACACCGAGCTCAGACTTCGGCCCCGGAGAACAACGCCAAGCTCGGACTGCAGCCTCGGAGAACAACGCCGAGCTCGGACTGCGGCCCCGGAGAACAACGCCGAGCTCAGACTGCGGCCCCGGAGAACAACGCCGAGCTCAGGCTGCGGCCCCGGAGAACAATGCCGAGCTCAGACTGCGGCCCCGGAGAACAACTCCGAGCTTGGACTGCGGCCCCGGAGAACAACCCCGAGCTCGGACTGCGGCCGAGGAGAACAACGCCGAGCTTGGACTGCGGCCCCGGAGAACAACGCCGAGCTCGGACTGCGGCCCCGGAGAACAACGCCAAGCTCGGACTGCGGCCCCGGAGAACAACGCCGAGCTCGGACTGCGGCCCCGGCGAAAAACGCCGAGCTCAGACTGCAGCCCCAGACAACAAACCCGAGCCCAGACTGCGGCCGCGGAGAACAACGCTGAGCTCAGGCTGCGGCCGCGGAGAACAACGCCGAGCACAGGCTGTGGCCGAGGAGAACAACGCCGAGCTCAGGCTGCGGCCCCGGAGAACAACGCCGAGCTCAGGCTGCGGCCCCGGAGAATAACTCCAAACTGCGGCCCAGGAGAACAACGCCGAGCTCGGACTGCAGCCCCGGAGAACAACGCCGAGCTCGGACTGCGGCCCCGGAGAACAACGCCGAGCTCGGACTGCGGCCCCGGAGAACAACGCCGAGCTCAGACTGCGGCCCCGGAGAACAACGCCGAGCTCGGACTGCTGTCCCGGAGAACAACGCCTAGCTCAGGCTGAGGTCGAGGAGAACAACGCCGAGCTCAGGCTGCGGTCGAGGAGAACAACGCCGAGCTCAGGCTGCGGCCCCGGAGAACAACGCCGAGCTCAGGCTGCGGCCCCGGAGAATAACTCCAGACTGCGGCCCTGGAGAACAATGCCGAGCTCGGACTGCAGCCCCGGAGAACAACACCGAGCTCGGACTTCGGCCCCGGAGAACAACGCCGAGCTCGGACTGCAGCCTCGGAGAACAACGCCGAGCTCGGACTGCGGCCCCGGAGAACAACGCTGAGCTCAGACTGCGGCCCCGGAGAACAACGCCGAGCTCGGACTGCGGCCCCGGAGAACAACGCCGAGCTCGGACTGCGGCCCCGGAGAACAACGCCGAGCTCAGACTGCGGCCCCGGAGAATAACTCCAGACTGCGGCCCCGGAGAACAACGCCGAGCTCGGACTGCGGCCCCGGAGGACAACGCCGAGCTCGGACTGAGGCCCCGGAGAAAAACGCCGAGCTCGGACTGCGGCCCCGGAGAACAACGCCGAGTTCAGGCTGCGGCCCCGGAGAACAACGCCGAGCTCAGGCTGTGGCCGCGGAGAACAACGCCGAGCTCAGGCTGCCGCCGCGGAGAACAACGCTGAGCTCAGGTTGCGGCCGAGGAGTACAACGCCGAGCTCAGCCTGCGGCCCCGGAGAACAACACCGAGCTCAGGCTGCGGCCCCGGAGAACAACGCCTAGCTCAGGCTGCGGTCGAGGAGAACAACGCCGAGCTCAGGCTGCGGTCGAGGAGAACAACGCCGAGCTCAGGCTGCGGCCCCGGAGAACAACGCCGAGCTCAGGCTGCGGCCCCGGAGAATAACTCCAGACTGCGGCCCCGGAGAACAATGCCGAGCTCGGACTGCAGCCCCGGAGAACAACACCGAGCTCAGACTTCGGCCCCCGGAGAACAACGCCGAGCTCGGACTGCAGCCTCGGAGAACAACGCCGAGCTCGGACTGCGGCCCCGGAGAACAACGCCGAGCTCAGACTGCGGCCCCGGAGAACAACGCCGAGCTCAGACTGCGGCCCCGGAGAACAACGCCGAGCTCAGACTGCGGCCCCGGAGAACAACTCCGAGCTCGGACTGCGGCCCCGGAGAACAACGCCGAGTTCGGACTGCGGCCCCGGAGAACAACGCCGAGCTCAGGCTGCGGCCCCGGAGAATAACTCCAGACTGCGGCCCCGGAGAACAATGCCGAGCTCGGACTGCAGCCCCGGAGAACAACACCGAGCTCAGACTTCGGCCCCCGGAGAACAACGCCGAGCTCGGACTGCAGCCTCGGAGAACAACGCCGAGCTCGGACTGCGGCCCCGGAGAACAACGCCGAGCTCAGACTGCGGCCCCGGAGAACAACGCCGAGCTCAGACTGCGGCCCCGGAGAACAACGCCGAGCTCAGACTGCGGCCCCGGAGAACAACTCCGAGCTCGGACTGTGGCCCCGGAGAACAACCCCGAGCTCGGACTGCGGCCGAGGAGAACAACGCCGAGCTCGGACTGCGGCCCTGGAGAACAACGCCGAGCTCGGACTGCGGCCCCGGAGAACAACGCCAAGCTCGGACTGCGGCCCCGGAGAACAACGCCGAGCTCGGACTGCGGCCCCGGCGAACAACGCCGAGCTCAGACTGCGGCCCCGGACAACAAACCCGAGCTCAGACTGCGGCCGCGGAGAACAACGCTGAGCTCAGGCTGCGGCCGCGGAGAACAACGCCGAGCTCAGGCTGCGGCCGAGGAGAACAACGCCGAGCTCAGGCTGCGGCCCCGGAGAACAACGCCGAGCTCAGGCTGCGGCCCCGGAGAATAACTCCAGACTGCGGCCCCGGAGAACAACGCCGAGCTCGGACTGCAGCCCCGGGAAACAACGCCGAGCTCGGACTGCAGCCCCGGGAAACAACGCCGAGCTCGGACTGCGGCCCCGGAGAACAACGCCGAGCTCGGACTGCGGCCCCGGAGAACAACGCCGAGCTCGGACTGCGGCCCCGGAGAACAACGCCGAGCTCGGACTGCTGTCCCGGAGAACAACGCCTAGCTCAGGCTGCGGTCGAGGAGAACAACGCCGAGCTCAGGCTGCGGTCGAGGAGAACAACGCCGAGCTCAGGCTGCGGCCCCAGAGAACAACGCCGAGCTCAGGCTGCGGCCCCGGAGAATAACTCCAGACTGCGGCCCTGGAGAACAATGCCGAGCTCGGACTGCAGCCCCGGAGAACAACACCGAGCTCGGACTTCGGCCCCGGAGAACAACGCCGAGCTCGGACTGCAGCCTCGGAGAACAACGCCGAGCTCGGACTGCGGCCCCGGAGAACAACGCTGAGCTCAGACTGCGGCCCCGGAGAACAACGCCGAGCTCGGTCTGTGGCCCCGGAGAACAACGCCGAGCTCGGACTGCGGCCCCGGAGAACAACGCCGAGCTCGGACTGCGGCCCCGGAGAACAACGCTGAGCTCAGACTGCGGCCCCGGAGAACAACGCCGAGCTCGGTCTGTGGCCCCGGAGAACAACGCCGAGCTCGGACTGCGGCCCCGGAGAACAACCCCGAGCTCGGACTGCGGCCCCGGAGAACAACGCCGAGCTCGGACTGCAGCCCCGGAGAACAACGCCAAGCTCGGACTGCGGCCCCAGAGAACAACGCCGAGCTCGGACTGCGGCCCCGGAGAACAACGCCGAGCTCAGGCTGCGGCCCCGGAGAACAACGCAGAGCTCGGACTGCGGCTCCGGAGAACAACGCCGAGCTCAGACTGCGGCCCCGGAGAACAACGCCAAGCTCGGACTGCGGCCCCGGAGAACAACGCCGAGCTCGGACTGTGGCCCCGGAGAACAACGCCGAGCTCGGACTGTGGCCCCGGAGAACAACGCCGAGCTCGGACTGCGGCCGCGGAGAACAACGCCGAGCTCAGGCTGCGGCCGCGGAGAACAACGCCGAGCTCAGGCTGCGGCCGCGGAGAACAACGCCGAGCTCAGGCTGCGGCCGCGGAGAACAACGCCGAGCTCAGGCTGCGGCCGAGGAGAACAACGCCGAGCTCAGGCTGCGGCCGCGGAGAACAACGCCGAGCTCAGGCTGCGGCCGCGGAGAACAACGCCGAGCTCAGGCTGCGGCCGAGGAGAACAACGCTGAGCTCAGGCTGAGGCGAAGCAGAACAGCGCCGAGCTCAGGCTGCGACCGCGGAGAACCTCGCCGAGCTCAGACTGCGGCCGCGGAGAACCACACCGAGCTCAGACTGCGGCCCCGGATTCACTTCTGTAGTGAGAACAGTCTAGAAACTCGTTGCAAGAATCACCCATCAGATAAGGAAGTTATCAGCTTCCTATTACCGAACAGGGAACGCCGCAAATACGAAACAATGGCGCAACTTATTGGGCGGGTTTTCACCCCAAACCCCAAATTCTAAAACACATTATATGTCCCCCAGAGTGCGGCCAGTAATATCACCAACACATTATATGTCCCCCAGAGTGCGGCCAGTAACATCACCAACACATTATATGTCCCCAGAGTGCGGCCAGTAACATCTCCAACACATTATATGTCCTCCAGAGTGCGGCCAGTAACATCTCCAACAAATTATATGGCCCCCAGAGTGCGGCCAGTAACATCTCCAACACATTATATGTTCCCCAGAGTACGGCCAGTAACATCTCCAACACATTATATGTCCCCCAGAGTGCGGCCAGTAACATCTCCAACACATTATATGTACCCAGAGTGCGGCCAGTAACATCTCCAACACATTATACGTCCCCCAGAGTGCGGCCAGTAACATCTCCAACACATTATACGTCCCCCAGAGTGTGGCCAGTAACATCTTTAACACATTATATGTCCCCCAGAGTGCGGCCAGTAATATCTCCAATACATTATATGTCCCCCAGTGTGCGGCCAGTAACATCTCCAACACATTATATGTCCCCCAGAGTGCGGCCAGTAACATCTCCAACACATTATATGTCCCCCAGAGTGCGGCCAGTAACATCTCCAACACATTATATGTCCCCCAGAGTGCGGCCAGTAACATCTCCAACACATTATATGTCCCCCAGAGTGCAACCAGTAACATCTCCAACACATTATATGTCCCCCAGAGTGCAGCCAGTAACATCTACAACACATTATATGTCCTCTAGAGTGCGGCCAGTAACATCTCCAACACATTATATGTCCCCCAGAGTGCAACCAGTAACATCTCCAACACATTATATGTCCCCCAGAGTGCAACCAGTAACATCTCCAACACATTATATGTCCCCCAGAGTGCAGCCAGTAACATCTACAACACATTATATGTCCTCTAGAGTGCGGCCAGTAACATCTCCAACACATTATATGTCCCCCAGAGTGCAACCAGTAACATCTCCAACACATTATATGTCCCCCAGAGTGCAACCAGTAACATCTCCAACACATTATATGTCCCCCAGAGTGCAGCCAGTAACATCTCCAACACATTATATGTCCTCTAGAGTGCGGCTAGTAAGATCTACAACACATTATATGTCCCCCAGAGTGTGGCCAGTAACGTCTCCAACACATTATATGTCCCCCAGAGTGCGGCCAGTAACATCACCAACACATTATATGTCCCCAGAGTGCGACCAGTAACATCACCAACACATTATATGTTCCCCAGAGTGCGGCCAGTAACATCTCCAACACATTATATGTCCTCCAGAGTGCGGCCAGTAACATCTCCAACACATTATATGTCCCCCAGAGTGCGGCCAGTAACATCTCCAACACATTATATGTCCCCCAGAGTACGGCCAGTAACATCTCCAACACATTATATGTCCCCCAGAGTGCGGCCAGTAACATCTCCAACACATTATATGTACCCAGAGTGCGGCCAGTAACATCTCCAACACATTATACGTCCCCCAGAGTGCGGCCAGTAACATCTCCAACACATTATACGTCCCCCAGAGTGTGGCCAGTAACATCTTTAACACATTATATGTCCCCCAGAGTGCGGCCAGTAATATCTCCAATACATTATATGTCCCCCAGTGTGCGGCCAGTAACATCTCCAACACATTATATGTCCCCCAGAGTGCGGCCAGTAACATCTCCAACACATTATATGTCCCCCAGAGTGCGGCCAGTAACATCTCCAACACATTATATGTCCCCCAGAGTGCGGCCAGTAACATCTCCAACACATTATATGTCCCCCAGAGTGCAACCAGTAACATCTCCAACACATTATATGTCCCCCAGAGTGCAGCCAGTAACATCTACAACACATTATATGTCCTCTAGAGTGCGGCCAGTAACATCTCCAACACATTATATGTCCACCAGAGTGCAACCAGTAACATCTCCAACACATTATATGTCCCCCAGAGTGCAACCAGTAACATCTCCAACACATTATATGTCCCCCAGAGTGCAGCCAGTAACATCTACAACACATTATATGTCCTCTAGAGTGCGGCCAGTAACATCTCCAACACATTATATGTCCCCCAGAGTGCAACCAGTAACATCTCCAACACATTATATGTCCCCCAGAGTGCAGCCAGTAACATCTCCAACACATTATATGTCCTCTAGAGTGCGGCTAGTAAGATCTACAACACATTATATGTCCCCCAGAGTGTGGCCAGTAACATCTCCAACACATTATATGTCCCCCAGAGTGCAGCCAGTAACATCTCCAACACATTATATGTCCCCCAGAGCGCAGCCAGTAACATCTCCAACACATTATATGTCCCCCCAGAGTGCAGCCAGTAACATCTCCAACACATTATATGTCCTCTAGAGTGCGGCCAGTAACATCTCCAACACATTATATGTCCCTCAGAGTGCGGCCAGTAACATCACCAACACATTATATGTCCCCCAGAGTGCGGCCAGTAACATCTGCAACACATTATATGTCCTCCAGAGTGCGGCCAGTAACATCTCCAACACATTATATGTCCCTCAGAGTGCGGCCAGTAACATCACCAACACATTATATGTCCCCCAGAGTGTGGCCAGTAACATCTCCAACACATTATATGTCCCCCAGAGTGCAGCCAGTAACATCTCCAACACATTATATGTCCTCTAGAGTGCGGCTAGTAACATCTAGAAGTCGTCCTGCAAGCTACGAGCTCTCATATGGTTGGCAGTGAGTTTGGGCTCTTGCAGTGCGATGCTATAATCGCTTGCTCCTTCAGGAACATAATAGTGTTGGGGTTGGCGGCTCTGGAGGAATGCCCACTGGGATAATTGAGCTGAGCCTTCAGTTGAAGCCGCTGATCCTGGCGCTCTGGAGAATCCTCTGGATGGGCTCATGGTTGGATGGCTGTAATCTCAGACAGCATTATCCATAGCGGGACGTGATCTGGAGGGGTCTGCAGACGGACATGCTGGAGGGCAGTATTCCGAAAGGACAAATGGATGGGTGGAGTCCGGACTCTTCACAGTTGGTTCTGTAACCTTTTCCAGCCCGATGATCATCAACAACTCATCTTCTGAGGTCCTCCTGGATCTCCTCGTGCCGCAATACCCCCATGAACATGGCCCGTTCTCAGAGGGGTCATCAGTATTGGATGGGTGGGAATCCGCCGCCAGGGACCTATGTTGCCCAGCTGTTCACCGGGCTGGTGGTCTCATGCATGGAGTTAGTTTCTGCAGGAACGGGACATCTCTGTTCCAGCCGCAGCGGTCCGTCTTGGTATTACAGACCAGGTTTCCATTCATTTCAATGGGAAGATTGTATTACCAAGTGGAGAAATCAGGTCTGTTCACGCATGCGCCAGACCAGCGGGGGTCTCTGGGGACAGACCCCGGCCAATCTGCTCCTGATGACCTACCCAGAGAGGATGGACCATCAGTAGTTTACAACTAGACAACCCCTGTAAATGACTTCCCCATGAAATCGCTAGCAGTGTGATAGGAGCTAAAGTGGTGGCCGAAGGTTCCTGGAAGAAGAGAACGGCGCTGATACTCACTGCCCACATTATGCATGGTTATCACCAGCGCTGCCAGCACCTTCCCTGCTGGTCCGAAGGCTTTTTGTCCTAGCTGTTCATAGACGCGGGTACCTGCCAGGAGAGAGCAACCAACAAAGCAATAAGTAGGAAGTTCTGCGCTATTCCTTACTTTACACAGCAGGGGGCAGCAGTGAGCACCTCCAACCATGAAGAACATCTAAGATCTCTTCTCCATCTTCTGGCTCGATGGCATTCAGAATTATTACATTAAATGTCTTTATGGTGCTGGGAATGAGCACCGCGCCATTGTCAGGAACGGACCATGCGACTGGGAGAACGCTGGAGGTGCTGGTTGGACGAAGGGTTCACAAGAGGAAATACAGAACTTGCGCTATCCTTTCTGGTTATTCTTTAAGGAGACAGGTGACTACATAGAAGGAGAGAAGCCGCCGTCACTCACCCACAACAGCCGAGCACTTGAGGAGGAGGTGGATGGAGTAAGAAGACAGGAGAGCGATGGAGATCAAAAGGAACCTACAAAGGAGAGGAACAACCTTAACATCCTGTAGCAAGACCTACACCAACGTCAGTATAAGGAGGTGCGGAGGACCTTGTCTGGGCCGTCTGTATATAAGGAGGTGCGGAGGACCTTGTCTAGGCGGTCTGTATATAAGGAGGTGCGGAGGACCTTGTCTGGGCCGTCTGTATATAAGGAGGCGCGGAGGACCTTGTCTGGGCGGTCTGTATATAAGGAGGCGCGGAGGACTTTGTCTGGGCCGTCTGTATATAAGGAGGCGCGGAGGACCTTGTCTGGGCGGTCTGTATATAAGGAGGTGCGGAGGACCTTGTCTGGGCCGTCTGTATATAAGGAGGCGCGGAGGACCTTGTCTGGGCGGTCTGTATATAAGGAGGCGCGGAGGACCTTGTCTGGGCGGTCTGTATATAAGGAGGCGCGGAGGACCTTGTCTGGGCGGTCTGTATATAAGGAGGTGCGGAGGACCTTGTCTGGGCGGTCTGTATATAAGGAGGCGCGGAGGACCTTGTCTGGGCCGTCTGTATATAAGGAGGCGCGGAGGACCTTGTCTGGGCGGTCTGTATATAAGGAGGCGCGGAGGACCTTGTCTGGGCCGTCTGTATATAAGGAGGTGCGGAGGACCTTGTCTAGGCGGTCTGTATATAAGGAGGTGCGGAGGACCTTGTCTGGGCCGTCTGTATATAAGGAGGCGCGGAGGACCTTGTCTGGGCCGTCTGTATATAAGGAGGCGCGGAGGACTTTGTCTGGGCCGTCTGTATATAAGGAGGCGCGGAGGACCTTGTCTGGGCGGTCTGTATATAAGGAGGTGCGGAGGACCTTGTCTGGGCCGTCTGTATATAAGGAGGTGCGGAGGACCTTGTCTGGGCCGTCTGTATATAAGGAGGTGCGGAGGACCTTGTCTGGGCCGTCTGTATATAAGGAGGCGCGGAGGACCTTGTCTGGGCGGTCTGTATATAAGGAGGCGCGGAGGACCTTGTCTGGGCGGTCTGTATATAAGGAGGCGCGGAGGACCTTGTCTGGGCCGTCTGTAGATAAGGAGGCGAGGAGGACCTTGTCTAGGCGGTCTGTATATAAGGAGGTGCGGAGGACCTTGTCTGGGCGGTCTGTATATAACGAGGCGCGGAGGACCTTGTCTGGGCCGTCTGTATATAAGGAGGCGCGGTGGACTTTGTCTGGGCGGTCTGTATATAAGGAGGTGCGGAGGACCTTGTCTGGGCGGTCTGTATATAAGGAGGCGTGGAGGACCTTGTCTGGGCCGTCTGTATAAAAGGAGGCGAGGAGGACCTTGTCTAGGCGGTCTGTATATAAGGAGGTGCGGAGGACCTTGTCTGGGCCGTCTGTATATAAGGAGGCGCGGAGGACCTTGTCTGGGCGGTCTGTATATAAGGAGGCGCGGAGGACTTTGTCTGGGCGGTCTGTATATAAGGAGGCGCGGAGGACCTTGTCTGGGCGGTCTGTATTTAAGGAGGCGCGGAGGACCTTGTCTGGGCGGTCTGTATATAAGGAGGCACGGAGGACCTTGTCTGGGCCGTCTGTAGATAAGGAGGCGAGGAGAACCTTGTCTGGGTGGTCTGTATATAAGGAGGCGCGGAGGACCTTGTCTGGGCGGTCTGTATATAAGGAGGCGCAGAGAACTTTGTCTGGGCGGTCTGTATCTAAGGAGGCGCGGAGGACCTTGTCTGGGCGGTCTGTATAAAAGGAGGCGCGGAGGACCTTGTCTGAGCCGTCTGTATAAAAGGAGACGTGGAGGACCTTGTCTGGGTGGTCTGTATATAAGGAGGCGCGGAGGACCTTGTCTGGGCCGTCTGTATAAAAGGAGACGTGGAGGACCTTGTCTGGGCCGTCTGTATATAAGGAGGCGTGGAGGACCTTGTCTGGGCCGTCTGTATAAAAGGAGGCGCGGAGGACTTTGTCTGGGCCGACTGTATATAAGGAGGCGCGGAGGACCTTGTCCGGGCCGTCTGTATATAAGGAGGCGCGGAGGACCTTGTCTGGGCCGTCTGTATAAAAGGAGGCGCGGAGGACCTTTTCTGGGCCGTCTGTATATAAGGAGGCGCGGAGGACCTTGTCTGAGCCGTCTGTATATAAGGAGGCGCGGAGGACCTTGTCTGGGCCGTCTGTATGAAAGGAGGCGCGGAGGACCTTGTCTGGGCCGTCTGTATATAAGGAGGCGCGGAGGACCTTGTCTGGGCCGTCTGTTTATAAGGAGGCGCGGAGGACCTTGTCTGGGCCGTCTGTATAAAAGGAGGCGCGGAGGACCTTGTCTGGGCCGTCTGTATATAAGGAGGCGCGGAGGACCTTGTCTGGGCCGTCTGTATAAAAGGAGGCGCGGAGGACCTTGTCTGGGCCGTCTGTATATAAGGAGGCGCGGAGGACCTTGTCTGGGCCGTCTGCATAAAAGGAGGCGCGGAGGACCTTGTCTGGGCCGTCTGTATATAAGGAGGCGCGGAGGACCTTGTCTGGGCAGTCTGTATAAAAGGAGGTGCGGAGGACCTTGTCTGGGCCGTCTGTATATAACGAGGCGCGGAGGACCTTGTCTGGGCGGTCTGTAGAAAAGGAGGTGCGGAGGACCTTGTCTGGGCGGTCTGTATATAACGAGGCGCGGAGGACCTTGTCTGGGCCGTCTGTATATAAAGAGGCGCGGAGGACCTTGTCTGGGCGATCTCCTCGTGCCGCAATACCCCCATGAACATGGCCCGTTCTCAGAAGAGGTCATCAGTATGGGTGGGAATCCGCCGCCAGGGACCTATGTTGCCCAGCTGTTCACCGGGCTGGTGGTCTCATGCATGGAGTTAGTTTCTGCAGGAACGGGACATCTCTGTTCCAGCCGCAGCGGTCTGTCTTGGTATTACAGACCAGGTTTCCATTAATTTCAATGGGAAGATTGTATTACCAAGTGGAGAAATCAGGTCTGTTCACGCATGCGCCAGACCAGCGGGGGTCTCTGGGGACAGACCCCGGCCAATCTGCTCCTGATGACCTATCCAGAGAGGATGGACCATCAGTAGTTTACAACTAGACAACCCCTTTAAATGACTTCCCCATGAAATCGCTAGCAGTGTGATAGGAGCTAAAGTGGTGGCCGAAGGTTCCTGGAAGAAGAGAACGGCGCTGATACTCACTGCCCACATTATGCATGGTTATCACCAGCACTGGGACTGCAATAGTGGGTCACCTATTACTACTGGGACTGCAATAGTGGGTCACCTATTACTACTGGGACTGCAATAGGGGATCACCTATTACTACTGGGGCCGCAATAGGGGGTCACCTATTACTACTGGGGCCGCAATAGGGGGTCACCTATTACTACTGGGGCCGCAATAGGGGGTCACCTATTACTGCTGAGGCTGCAATAGGGGTTACCTATTACTACTGAGGCTGCAATAGGGGGTCACCTATTACTACTGAGGCTGCAATAGGGGGTCATCTATTACTACTGGGGCCAATATAGGGGATATTATTAGTGGAGCTACTGTTGAGGTCAGCATTGCTACTGAGGCCACTGTGGGGGACACTATTACTACTGTAGCCACCAATATAGGGGTCACTATTACTATTAGCGCCACTAATATAGGGGTCATTATTACTACTGGGGCTAATATAGGGAATGCTGTTACAACTGGAGACACCAATATAGGGACCACCTATTACTACTGGGGTCACAATAGGGGGTCACCTTTTACTACTGGGGCCGCAATGGGGGTTTTCAAAATCTCATCCACACGCTGTGGAAAAATCTGCACAAAACCCGTGTGGATATTGACATGTGGTGCTGGATTTAATTTTAAATATAATGTATATCAATAGCTCACCCAGTGTTCCTTCCTTTTTTTAAATTTTTTTAAAACGGCCCTGTCCCTAAGGTAAAAATAATATGTTGTGATAAGCCACGCCTCTAACCCCTCCCCTGACCACACCCTCTGTCCCATTTGCCGGATCCCCAAGAAACTTTTGCTTCAAAAAGGGCTCCATGGCTGAAAAAGCTTGGGAACCCTTCACAATCTTCCATATTGGACCTAAAAGATTTTCACACAAGTCCTAAAAGTAGATAAAGAACCAAATCAAAGAAATGACTCACAAATATCAGGACTGTCAATTATTTATTGAGGGAAGTGATCCAATATCACATGTCAGTGAGTGCCAAAGGTATGTGAACCTAGGAGATAATTGGAAGCTGTTTTGAATCACTGGATGACAAGGAAGAGTGAGCGGGCGACCTGTTGTATGTAAAGACCTTGGATCTATTGGAGTCTGATCTTCACAACATGTTTGTGGGGGTATCGTGGCACAAAGGAGATCCAGGAGGACCTCAGAAGATGAGTTGTTGATGATCAGGCTGGAAAAGGTTACAGAACCAACTGTAAAGAATCTGGACTCCCCCACTTCACAGACGGATTGTGTACAAAAGACCATAATTACCCTCCAGCAGCCATCGACCAACAGTGATCATGTCAAGAATAAAGTGAGTAATAGTCCATGAGGTCACAAAGGAACCCAAGGCAACCTCATAGAAAATAAAGGCCTAATGTCCATGAGTCCAACATCAGGACTGCCCATCTACGGTTTGCTGAAGATCACCTGCACGCATATTATCTATTTTTTGCTACAGCTCTGCCCTAACAACCAATCAGGTTGAATCAGCCAACCCAAACAACCAATCAGGTTGCTAGAATTGCTGAATACGGTAGAGCTGTAGCAGAAATTGATAATATGCTACCTGCACAAGCCAGAAGGCTAGTGGAAGAATGTTTTGTGGACGGATGAGACCAAGATAATGCTGCATGGCTTAAATGGGAAGAGCATAAAACCATGTCCATCTGGGCGCACAGCAGTGGTAGGCTCATGGTCATCTGGGAGCACGGCGGTAGTAGGGTCATGGTTTGTTGTATCCTGGCGCACGGCAGTCGTAGGGTCATGGTCATCTGGGTGCACGGCGGTGGTAGGATAGTGGCCATCTGGTAGGATCATAGTCATCTGCGTGCACAGCGGTGGTAGGATCATAGTCATCTGCGTGCACAGCGGTGGTAGGATCATAGTCATCTGGGTGCACGGCGGTGGTAGGATCATAGTCATCTGGGTGCACGGCGATGGTAGGATCATAGTCATCTGCGTGCACAGCGGTGGTAGGATCATAGTCATCTGGGCGCACGGCGGTGGTAGGATCATAGTCATCTACGTGCACGGCGGTGGTAGGATCATAGTCATCTGGGCGCACGGCGGTGGTAGGATCATAGTCATCTGCGTGCACCGCGGTGGTAGGATCATAGTCATCTGGGCGCACGGCGGTGGTAGGATCATAGTCATCTGCGTGCACAGCGGTGGTAGGATCATAGTCATCTACGTGCACAGCGGTGGTAGGATCATAGTCATCTGGGCGCACGGCGGTGGTAGGATCATAGTCATCTGGGCACACGGCGGTGGTAGGATCATAGTCATCTACGTGCACAGCGGTGGTAGGATCATAGTCATCTGCGTGCACAGCGGTGGTAGGATCATAGTCATCTGCGTGTACAGCGGTGGTAGGATCATAGTCATCTGGGCACACGGCGGTGGTAGGATCATAGTCATCTACGTGCACAGCGGTGGTAGGATCATAGTCATCTGCGTGCACAGGGGTGGTAGGATCATAGTCATCTGGGTACACGGTGGTGGTAGGATCATAGTCATCTACGTGCACAGCGGTGGTAGGATCATAGTCATCTGGGGGCACGGCGGTGGTAGGATCATAGTCATCTGAGTGCACGGCGGTGGTAGGATCATAGTCATCTGCGTGCACAGCGGTGGTAGGATCATAGTCATCTGGGCGCACGGCGGTGGTAGGATCATAGTCATCTACGTGCACAGTGGTGGTAGGATCATAGTCATCTGGGCGCACGGCGGTGGTAGGATCATAGTCATCTGGGTGCACGGCGATGGTAGGATCATAGTCATCTGCGTGCACAGCGGTGGTAGGATCATAGTCATCTGCGTGCACAGCGGTGGTAGGATCATAGTCATCTGGGCGCACGGCGGTGGTAGGATCATAGTCATCTGGGAACACGGCGGTGGTAGGATCATAGTCATTACGTGCACAACGGTGGTAGGATCATAGTCATCTAGGCACACGGCGGTGGTAGGATCATGGTTCGTTGCATCTGGGCACACGGCGGTGGTAGAATCATGGCTTGTTGCATCTGGGCGCATGGTGATGATAGGATCGTGGTTTGTTGCATCTGGGCGCACAGTGGTGGTAGGATCATGGTTATCTGGGCACACCGCGGTGGTAGGATCATGGTCATCTGGGTGCACAGCGGTGGTAGGATCATGGTCATCTGCGTACACAGCGGTGGTAGGCTCATGGTCATCTGGGCGCACGGTGTTAGGGTCATGGTTTGTTGCATCTGGGCACACGGCGGTGATAGGGTCATGGTTTGTTGCATCTGGGCGCACGGCGGTGATAGGGTCATGGTATGTTGCATCTGGGCGCACAGCGGTGGTAGGGTCATGGTCATCTGGGCACACAGCGGTGGTAGGATCATGGTCATCTGGGCGCACGGCGGTGATAGGATCGTGGTCATCTGGGCGCACGGCGGTGGTAGGATCGTGGTCATCTGGGCGCACGGCGGTGGTAGGATCGTGGTCATCTGGGCGCACGGCGGTGGTAGGATCGTGGTCATCTGGGCGCACGGCGGTGGTAGGATCGTGGTCATCTGGGCGCACGGCGGTGGTAGGATCGTGGTCATCTGGGCGCACGGCGGTGGTAGGATTGTGGTCATCTGGGCACATGGCGGTGATAAGGTTATGGTTTGTTGCATCTGGGCGCACGGCGGTGGTAGGGTCATGGTCATCTGGGCACACGGCGGTAGTAGGATCATGGTCATCTGGGCGCACGGAGGTGGTAGGGTCATGGTCATCTGGGCACACGGTGGTAGTAGGATCATGGTCATCTGAGCGCACGGAGGTGGTAGGGTCATGGTCATCTGGGCACACGGCGGTAGTAGGATCATGGTCATCTGGGCACACGGCGGTGATAGGGTCATGGTTTGTTGCATCTGGGTGCATGGCGGTGGTAGGATTGTGGTCACCTCGGCGCACGGTGGTGATAGGTCACGGTCATCTGGGCACACGGCAGTGTTAAGGTCATAGTCATCTGGGCGCACGGCGGTGGTAGGGTCATGGTCATCTGGGCGCACGGCGGTGGTAGGATTGTGATCACCTCGGCGCACGGCTGTGATAGATTACGGTCATCTGGGCCAGGACAGCGAGACATTTTTGATGGAACAATGAATTATGAATTTTACCAGAGAATTCTACAGGAAAATGTCAGGACATCCGTGAGCCGAATCTCCAGAGATGCGGGTCAAGCAGCGAGACAACGACCCAAAGCACACAAGCGCTTCTACAAAGGAATGGGTAAAGAATGAGGGTGAAGTCGTGACCCCACTGCTATAGTTTGTAGTGGAAGGACCTGAAGCTGCAGTGCATGGAAGGAAAACCACCAACATAGCAGAGCCAAAGATGCTGAGCGCGGAGGGAAGGGCTGCCATTCCAAGCCGATGTGCAGGACTTAACAATTACCGGGAACGTTTCAATGCCGTTGCTGCTGCACAAGGGGGTCACACCAGCTACTGAAAGCAAAGGTTCACATACTTCTTCCACACACAGACGTGTGATATTGGATCATTTTCAAATATAGCAAATTCTGAAGGGTTCACAAACTTTCAATGACGGCTGTATGCAGTAAGCTGGTAGTATATTTATATAGCAGATCAGCCTTATCTCTGTATAGTGGGTGGAGCAGCAGACCCCTTGCATGCACCATCTATGGGCCTCTTGCTTCCCAGTAGCTCCTCATAGAACTCCACATGTTTATATCTCACGGAGGCCGGCTGTGTATTTGCGCACTATGGGGCCTTCTATCTGTCAGAGTCTGGCTGTGTATCTGCTCTCTGTGGGACCTTCTATCTTTCAGAGGTCGGCTGTGTATCCGCTGTCTATGGGGCCTTCTACCTGTCGGAGACTGGCTGTGTATTCAATCTCTATGGGGCCTTCTACCTGTCGGAGGGCGGCCATGTATCCGCTCTCTATTGGGATTTCTACCTGTCGGAGACTGGTTGTGTATCTGCTCTCTATGGTGCCTTCTATCTGCTGAAGTCCGACTGTGTATCTGCTCACATTGGCGCCTTCTACCTGTCGGAGATCGTCTGTGTATCTGCTCTCTATGGCCCCTTCTACCTGTCGGAGACCGGTTGTGTACCTGTTCCCTATGGCGCGTTCTATCTGCCGGAGTCCGGCTGTGTATCTGCTCTCAACGGCGCGTTCTATCTGCCGGAGGCGGTCTGTGTATCTGCTCTTCTTGGTGCCTTCTATCTGCCAGAGGCCAGCTGTGTATCCGCTCTCTATGGCGCCTTCTATCTGCCGGAGGCTGTCTGTGTATCCGCTCTCTATGGCACCTTCTATCTGCCGGAGGCTGTCTGTGTATCTGCTCTCTACGGCACCTTCTATCTGCCGGAGGCTGTCTGCGTATCCGCTCTCTATGGCACCTTCTACCTGTCGGAGGCTGGCTATGTATCTGCCCTCCATGGCGCCTTCTATCTGCCGGAGGCTGGCTATGTATCTGCCCTCCATGGCGCCTTCTATCTGCCGGAGGCTGTCTGTGTATCCGCTCTCCATGGTGCCTTTTATCTGCCGGAGGCTGTCTGTGTATCCGCTCTTTATGGCCCTTTCTATCTGTCGGAGGCCGGCTGTATATCTGCTCTCTATGGTGCCTTCTACCTGTCGGAGACCGGCTGTATATCTGCTCTCCCTGGTGCCTTCTATCTCCTGGAGGCCGGCTGTGTATCCGCTCTCTATGGCGTCTTCTACCTGTCGGAGACCGGCTGTATATCTGCTCTCCCTGGCGCCTTCTATCTGCCGGAGGCTGGCTGTGTATCTGCTCTCTATGGTGCCTTCTATCTCCTGGAGGCCAGCTGTGTATCTGCTCTCCAGGGCGTTCTATCTGCCGGAGGCCGGCTGTGTATCCGCTCTCTATGGCGCCTTCTACCTGTCGGAGACCGGCTGTGTATCTGCTCTCCAGGGCGTTCTATCTGCCGGAGGCTGGCTGTGTATCCGCTCTCTATGGCGCCTTCTATCTGCCGGAGGCTGGCTGTGTATCCGCTCTCTATGGCGCCTTCTATCTGCCGGAGGCCGGCTGTGTATCCGCTCTCTATGGCGCCTTCTATCTGCCGGAGGCCGGTTGTGTATCTGCTCTCTACGGCGCCTTCTATCTGCCGGAGGCTGGTTGTATATTCGCTCTCCATGGTGCCTTATATCTGCCGGAGGCTGTCTGTGTATCCGCTCTCCATGGCGCCTTCTATCTGCCGGAGGCTGGCTGTATATTCACTCTCCATGGCGCCTTATATCTGCTGGAGGCTGGTTGTGTATCCGCTCTCCATGGCGCCTTCTATCTGCTGGAGGGCGGTTGTGTATCCGCTCTCTATGGCGCCTTCTATCTGCCGGAGGGCGGTTGTGTATCTGCTCTCTACGGCGCCTTCTATCTGCCGGAGGCTGGCTGTATATTCACTCTCCATGGCGCCTTATATCTGCTGGAGGCCGGTTGTGTATCCGCTCTCCATGGCGCCTTCTATCTGCCGGAGGCTGGCTGTGTATTCGATCCCCATGAGGCCATGTGCAGTGTGGTGGGAATCTCGGTCTGTAATCCGTCTACCAGCAGCTGCTCATCGTCCTTCTGCTTGCACAAGCTGTTCACGGAGGGGACTTTCCTAAGCTGATAGCATGGAGGACTGCAGCCAGCGGGTGAATACTTACACAAACAGAATGATCCCGGTGTTGGACATTGCGAAGGCCAGGCCCAGGATCCCACTACCCATGATGGCGTTGCTCAGGTTAAATACTGACATCCCAAAAGACGTCTTGCCATCAAACTGTGGAAGAAGCAGAGCAGGGTGTGAGACGCTGGCGGTGACTGATGTCAGTATGTTCTTACAGAAGACATAACGCTACGGAGCTCCACAATGAGGTCTTACAGCAGTCGTGCCCAACGGACTCCACTTGTGTGCTGACGGCTGCTGACTTGACCTGTCAGTGGCGTAGTCATAGAGCATTTCCCTGAAAATCACAGCCACTCCCCATGGGGGGCAGAAAGCCACAGCATGTCCCCCCTACACCACAAGCAAATACCAGGACAGCTAAGGTCACTCTACAGAAAGCCCCCCAGATCAAAGCTTCTTGGACCCCATGAGTGTGACATGAAGGAGAATCAGATATTGGGGTTTCTCTGGAGTCGACCTTTAACCCTAAACTTCCTTAACCCCTTTGCATCCACCATCTGTGTATATATATGTCCTAACTGTTGATGCACCGTGCAGCTGGGATGTCTATATACGTCTCGTTATAGCATCCTGCTGACACTTTGTCATTTCTACTCTTATGAAGGGCCGGGGTTGTAATGATCAGCTCTCAGCAATGAAAAGTGATGAACATGGCGGTTGAGGCGAGACAAATTACCAGCTGATGACCGGAGATGCCAAAGTATAGAAAATGGAGCTCTTTGTCCCCGTCTGCCAGTGATGATGGGCTAGTCAGAGATTTGGTACTGCTATGAAGAGTCGTGGTCAAAAGCTTTGAGACAAATATTGGTTTTCACAAAGTTTTCTGCTTTCGTGTTTTTTCGATCTGTTGGATGTTTCTCCGGTTACTGAAGTACAATTAGAAGCATTTCATTCGTTTTTACAATTGACAAATCCATTATGTTTAGGCAAGGACCCCATATTTACAGTGTTGATCCTTCTAGACTTCTGCACTTCGGACATGTTGGATATTGACTTCTGGGCCAAATACGCACTGGTGACAACCCGTACCTCCTAATCACTGCTTGCAGGTTATCATAATTTCTAGGTTTTTGTTTGTCCGCTCCGTTTTTTAGGATTAACCATAGATTCTCAATGGGCTGAGATTTGAGGAGTTTCCTGGCCATGGATCCAAAATGGCACCGAACGGCTTAGTTCTCACTTCTGCCTTGTGACACAGGGCTCCATCATGCTTCAAAAAGCCTTGGTCATCACCAAATGGATGCTCCTGGGTGGCTGAGAGAAGTAGCATCCATTTGGTGATGAACAGGGCTTTTTACAGCATGATGGAGCCCATGTCACAAGGCAGAAGTGAGAACTAAGCGGCTTGGTGACATTTTGGATACATGGAAACTCCCCAAATCTCAGAATCTGGGGTGAATCCTCAAAATGCAGGTGGACAAACAAAAACCCAGAAATTGTGACTAACTGCAAGCAGTGATTAGGAGGAACAGGTCATCAGTCAGGATTTGGTCCAGATGCTGATATCCAGGCTGTCAGGGTGAAGTGTAGAAGTCTTGGAGGGTCAACACTGTAAATATGGGGCCTTTGCCGAAACTTGATGGATTTGAAAATTAAAGTGTAAAAGCTACTGAAATGCTTGGAACTTACTTCAGTACCCAGCTGTGTGGGGGGCCGTCTCATCGGTTCCTCATTTGGCAGTATGGCCGCCTGCATGCGGAGGTGCTCCATGTTTGCCCCCCGAGTCAGTAAGTATCTGGCCGTTTTCACTGATTGTTTTTATATTCCCCTTTCTGTGATACAGTAACCAAAGGAACATCTAAAAACACTGAAGCAGAAAACTTTGTGAAAAACAAAGTTTGGGTCAGTCTCACAAGTTTTGACCATGACTGTTCAGCTTTAAGGAGGTTGTTGTCTTATAAATTTATTTAATCTACTTTATTACATTGGATTCAAATGAGAAAAGAAAGCAGACAATTTGACTTTCATCCTCTGTCTGCCCATTCTTCTCTATACAAAAAGTACGAGTAAATGGTCCTAGCGCAGTCCTGGCACCACAAGGAGGCACAGACACCAAGAAGGGAAGTTAACTCCTAGAATTGTTTAAAATCCATGACATTTTGATGTGGACATGAATGAAGCTGGTGATGAAGGGGGAAACCTTTGCAGCGTTCCCTTTACTGCCTTCGGTTCAGTGAAGGTACAAGACGCCACGGCAGCTTTCTGTCTTTCTCCTTAGTTGTCTGGAGACAAAGCGAGCTGAACCATGAGAGAAGGCTATCAGGCGTCGCACACTTACTGGCGATGAAGGCAACACACTGAGAGCCTCAATAACCGGAGAAAAGAGCCATGAAGAAATAACGAGACTAAGGACAAGTGCAAAGTCTCTGAGGGTTCTGCACCGTGGAGCGACTAAGGAAACCCCGTTGTGACTATCAACGGTTATTTGTATTATAAAGTGGCTATTTCTGTCATCTCTCGTCTCCAGCCGACTATGTTGGAATTGGTTGCAATCAAAACCTATACAAATGTAAAAATACTTCCGAGGGGAGAAGGAATGGTGGATTCCAGTGGTAGCCGTTTCCTCAGATGCCCAATGATGAGTGCCGCTCCCATATGGCTGCGTGACTGATATTCATCAGATTAGCCTTCAGAATCCACAAGCTTTATTTTCATGGCTTGTTTCTGTCCCATTTTTAGCCCAAATATAGTCATTAAAGGGCCACTCTGGCGAAAACACCCTAACCTGATTGCCTGTCACACTCTGGAGGTCTCCTCTGTGCATGTTGCTTCCATGCAGTGCAGCCCCCCGGTCCGATACTTACCAGCCACCATCTAGATGGTGAGATTTTTTGGTTTTACTTCTACATCAATGCCATAATAGCTGCATCATAAATGAATTTTTTTTTTAAATCAAAGTTCCTAAACATGCCGTAAAAAAGTGTTGCCTTGAGCACTTATTTTAGGTTACCTTCCAAAAAACATGAATATAAGTCTATGATGCCTTCATGTTTTAAGAATAGCAAGGACGGAGACCTCCACCTCGTGACTTCAGCTTGGTATGTTATCAATGAGGTTCACCAATATCTGCAGTTGGCCATAGACATGAGATGAGACAAAAATGGGGATAACAAAGTGATGGTTGACCCTCTGGAAGTTTCTCCCATCTGCTCAGCCAGAGTGACCATTTGTTCTTGGTCTCCTCACTTACAAAGACCCTTCTCCCCCTTAGTTTGGGGGTTGGTGGCTCTACGAAGAGTTCTGGTTGTTCTTCCACGTAAGAATTATGGAGGCTGCTGGGTTCTTGGTCACCTCTCTTAAAAGACCCTTCTCCCCCTTAGTTTTTTTTTTTTTTTTGGGGGGGGGGTTAGGGGGGCTGCTCTAGGAAGTGTCCCGTCCCGGTGGTTCTTCCATGTAAATATTATGGGGGCCGGTGGGCTCTTGGTCACCTCTGTTACCGAGACCCTTCTCCTCCTTAGTCTGGTGGGTCGGTGGCTCTAGGACGAGTCCTGGTTGTTCTTCCATGTAAGTATTATGGGGGCTGCTGGGCTCTTAGTCACCTCTGTTACCGAGACCCTTCTCCTCCTTAGTCTGGTGGGTCGGTGGCTCTAGAACGAGTCCTGTTTGTTCTTCCATGTAAGTATTATGGGGGCCGCTGGGCTCTTGGTCACCTGTCTTACCGAGACCCTTCTCCTCCTTAGTCTGGTGGGTCGGCAGCTCTAGGACGAGTCCTGGTTGTTCTTCCATGTAAGTATTATGGGGGCCGCTGGGCTCTTGGTCACCTGTCTTACCAAGACCCTTCTCCTCCTTAGTCTGGTGGGTCGGTGGCTCTAGGACGAGTCCTGTTTGTTCTTCCATGTAAGTATTATGGGGGCCGCTGGGCTCTTGGTCACCTGTCTTACCGAGACCCTTCTCCTCCTTAGTCTGGTGGGTCGGCAGCTCTAGGACGAGTCCTGGTTGTTCTTCCATGTAAGTATTATGGGGCCACTGGGCTCTTGGGAAGATAGGCATCAGAGGTATCGTTCTTCTCAAGGTTGGTCAGAGCAGATCTTAAACAAGAACATTTTGGTATATACCACTTTTTGCTCTTTGGTTTCATCCTTTCTGGTAACAGTGCCGATCTAACTGGACTTCCACATTGCTGATGTTACTGAAGAAGCTAATTTGATATTTTAAATCTACCTAAAGGCATTCTTTATTTTTACCAGAAATGTGGTTGTGCCAGAATTAGAAGCCACTTCCCTCTACACATGATAGATTGGTGAGGGTCTGACCATTGGGACCCTATGAATCATGTGAACAGGGGTCCCAAGAACCCCTGCATGAATGGAGTGCTGTTGCATGTGTTGACCGCATGGGATGGCTGGACAAACGGTTGAATAACGATTTCCAGCAGTCTCATTACAGTGAATGTAGCAGTGCTCTGTGTGCTCCTGCTGCTGCTCCATTTATGCAAGGATCTTCCGGATCCCTGTTCTTGGGATTGGTAGGGGTCCCAGCTGGTGGACCCTCAATCATAACTTGTAAAGCTACAATCCCTTTAATATGGAAGATGGGAATAGAGAAGATTGCAGTCTGAGTCTTGCCAAACTAATCTGCCTTTTCTCTAATTTAGCCTAAAGATGACAACGTGATGCTGGTTGCTGAGGAGCGGCTGTCTGACAACCCCACCACAAAAGCTGGAGCTATAGGCAATATGCGAAGAGCAACAACTCTTTCTCAAATGACTCCACTTAATTTCTCTGTCCTGATAGAAGAGATGAAGGAGCTGCAAAGACGCCGCGTCGATCACCTCCTCAACCTACCTAGAAGAGACATGGATGCAGACAATATAAAGGGGCATTACTTGTAGGAGCTGCTACTTACGTCAGTGAACTGAGTTTTCTGACTTGAGACATGTTGCAGGAAGCCCTCTTGCTCCTGGCTGACAGCTTCCTCTGCCTCATATCTGAAATAAAACATACATGCATGTCTAATCACATGGAGGACACGCGTGTGTGGAGCATATCATCCGACCACCTGCGATTGTTCCAGCAAGAGAAACCACGTAATCCTGTAGATATGAGACCTAGCTGACAAAAATACATGATGTTACTGCAAGCTTTCAAACCTCTCAGGATCCTTCCTCAGGCAGAATGAAACAGATCTGGGTGGGCTGTGTATGTCTCTCTCTATATCTATCTATCTGAAAAAGCATAGACATAACCATACCAGAAAAGTAAATACTTAATCCGTCCACTGGTAAGGAATGTGACTGTTTTATGACCCCATATTGGTGTTAGGGGGTTGCAGGCCTGTGTGTTATCTCTCCTTCAGACCTGCAAATAAGGAAGATGAAACAATACCTCTGCAGCGCCACCTATTGGATGTAAGCATTCCTTCAAATCAATGTATGACTTTTTACCAAGTCTGTAAAACTATGATTGTTAATAGCGCCCATTCTGGGTGCTCTCCTTGGGGAGAGACGATGCCATCCCCCGACCCACTGACCCCCAGGTGTCTCCAACCCCCCCCCCCCCCCCCCGGACGCCCTCCCTATGGACACCCCTCTTCAGACCTTTCATATTCTCCACTGATGCAAGAACCCCGCTCTGAGCTTCATTGCATTCTCGAGGGTATCAATAAAGCCATAAATTTGTACTCCCAAATTCTTCTGTGACACTGCAACCTGAAGTTGCCCTTCAGTATGATAACTCTCATCTGTTCTATGTTGTGTCCGCCACAGGTAAGTCTGTCTTTCCCTCTCTAATTGTATGGCAATGAGATCTCATCCTCGCTTTAAGTTTCTGCCCTGTTTCTCCAACATAAAGCCCCCAACAGGACATTTACTGCCCCGGATCAGGTACACAACATCAGGCGTGGAACATGTGAATGGAGATATACTGCATTATATACAGGGCTGATTCTGTGATGCCGATCACTGCAGGGCTCCGGAATACTCCAGAAATCACTGTCTGTCACACAGGTCACCATGCAAACCACAAATACAAGTTACAGCTGTATCATGCAGAGAAGAAGCCGTATACCAACACAATCCACAAGCGCCGGCATCTTCTCTGGGCCAAAGCTCATTTACAATGGACTGAGGCAGAATGGGGAGCTGTTCTGTGGGCAGAGGAATCACAATGTGAAATTATTTTCGGACACGACGAACGCTGCCTTGTGAACTCAAGAGAAACAATCCAGCTTGTTAACAGCACACAGTCTTGCCTCTCTGATGTTATGGGGGTGCATTGGTGCTTATGGCATGGGCAGCTTCCACATGCTGACCGGCACTATCAATTATAAGTACTATATAGAGGTTGTAGAACAAGATATCCAAACAATGTCTCCTTTAGGCCAATGAAAAAAACCGCATGGCTTCACAGGAGAAGAGTCCGGGGTGAACCGGCCGCCTGCAGTCCAGACCTTCCACCACATACTACATCCATCACAGCAGCTTCACAGGAGAAGAGTCCGGGGTGCACCGGCCGCCTGCAGTCCAGACCTTCCACCATATACTACATCCATCACAACAGCATGGCTTCACAGGAGAAGAGTCCGGGGTGAACCAGCCGCCTGCAGTCCAGACCTTCCACCACATACTACATCCATCACAGCAGCTTCACAGGAGAAGAGTCCGGGGTGAACCGGCCGCCTGCAGTCCGGACCTTCCACCATATACTACATCCATCACAACGGCATCACAGAAGAAGAGTCCGGAGTGAACCGACCGCCTGCAGTCGAGACCTTCCACCATATACTACATCCATCACAACGGCATCACAGGAGAAGAGTCCGGGGTGAAACGGCCGCCTGCAGTCCTGTCCTTCCACAACATAGTCCGGGGTGAACCAACTGCATGCAGTCCGGACCTTCCACCATATACTACATCCATCACTACAGCTTCACAGAAGAAGAGTCCGGAGTGAACCGACCGCCTGCAGTCCAGACCTTCCACCATATACTACATCCATCACAACAGCATGGCTTCACAGGAGAAGAGTCCGGGGTGAACCGGCCACCTGCAGTCCAGACCTTCCACCATATACTACATCCATCACAACAGCTTCACAGGATAAGGGTCCGGGGTGAACCGGCCACCTGCAGTCCAGTCCTTCCACCATATACTACATCCAACACAACAGCTTCACAGGATAAGGGTCCGGGGTGAACCGGCCACCTGCAGTCCAGTCCTTCCACCATATACTACATCCAACACAACAGCATGGCTTCACAGGAGAAGAGTCCGGGGTGAACCGGCCACCTGCAGTCCAGACCTTCCACCATATACTACATCCATCACAACAGCATGGCTTCACAGGAGAAGAGTCCGGGGTGAACCGACCGCCTGCAGTCCGGACCTTCCACCATATACTACATCCATCACAACCGCTTCACAGGAGTAGAGTCCGGGGTGAACCGGCCACCTGCAGTCCAGACCTTCCACTATATACTACATCCATCACAACAGCAACCTCCTCCCCCCCCCCCCCCCACCCAACATGTTCTGCTGCGGATATAACATGGGGAGATCTACAGATCATTACATTCTGGTTTCTCTTCTATTTCACTGCTTTGCATTTGCTCTTGCAGCTTTTCTTACCCCTCCAGAGTCGCTCGGTCGGTGTTCAGGCTTTCTGACATGCTTTTGTTCAACATACAAGAATCTTCACTTTCCTCCAAGTTGTTCATTTCCATAATGAGTCCCCGGCGCCTTTAATGTTGAACTGAGGAGACAGATTGGGATTGAAGAGGTGATGCTGGAAGCCGTGACCCTGCGGGGACACAAGACATCAGCAATTATGTATCCCAATCACCACTTTGGCTACATTCACCTCGGCGGCTCCGAGCTGCCACCGACCAACCATGATCTATTAGTATTTGGGCATGAACGTGCCTACCCTCAAATAGACACCCATCAGCTGTATGAAGCGGGCATCATACCCAGCGCATGGCGGCTCTAACTACTTCTATTCTGCAGTCAAAGCCACATGTAAGGCAGAAAAAAGGTACAATAAGACCATTTTGTGTTTACATTTCTTTTGGGTAAAAAAACAAAACAATCAGTAAAAAAAAGCACATAAGTGATCTGATGGCATCCGTAACGTCTGAACTAGTAACAGATCACCTTCTTCATCCCACTTCGCACTGCAAGTAAAGCATGCACAGCAGAACGGCTTCTTTTGGGATCCCATATCCTAAAGAAATAATTTCAAGAAAATTGAATAAAAATTGATCAAAACGTTCTGTGCGCCCGAAGCGCTGCCAATGAAGGCCGCAGCCCAGCGCACAAACAGCAAGTCCTCACACTGGAAAAACAAAGTTATGGGAGTCGGAAAAGGGGGGAAAGACAGAAGTTTGCTTCAAAAAATTAAAAAGGAAGACAAGCGGGTTTTTGAGTAGTACAAGATACAATAAACGGAATGCAGCGACCGGCACGGCGCACCGCGACCCGAGCAAAGCTGAACTCCCCCAAAAAAAAAAAACGGAGGTTTTTTTAGCTGTTTTCCAGGATGTTGTAGAGGAGGCCAAAAATACCACGTATCCCCCAAGAAAGTCCTCAAACAGGTCGACAGAAAAATAAAAGCTGTGGCTCTCCAATGGTTGAAGCAGCGGAGGCGCTGACCATCACCGGGCGCCGACCATCACCGGGCGCCGACCATCACCGGGCGCCGACCATCACTGGGCGCCGACCATCACCGGGCGCCGACCATCACCGGGCGCCGACCATCAATCACTGGGCGCCGACCATCACCGGGCGCCGAACATCACCGGGCGCCGACCATCACCGGGCGCCGACCATCACCGGGCGCCGACAATCAATCACTGGGCGCCGACCATCAATCACTGGGCGCCGACCATCACCGGGCGCCGACCATCACCGGGCGCCGACCATCACCGGGCGCCGACACGATTTCACTGTCCTCTGAAGGAACGTCTGATTTGTCATTATTACGGTTCACTTATTTTTTTACTTTTTTTTCCTGTGCAAAAAAGAAAGCGAACTAGCGGCAAAATGCAGTTCTTCATCTGTTCTCACACTGTGGGGCTCATTGGCTCCTAAATATCTGATGCTATGCCCGGGCATGCTGGGAGTTGTAGTCTGACTGGAGGCCCACTTGGGTAGACATCCGGTGAGGCTCGCACTCCGTGTTCTCCTGTATACAGTTACACTTCTATAAATACTCACTTCCACGACGGGACGATAGCAGAGCAGATGGCAGTGGAGGAGCTCGGCGCATCCACTGGACCGCAGCCCAGCGCACGAGCAGTGTGCTCTGCAAGGAGACGCTCCTCAACGCTCGGCCGCTGGATTCTTATTAGGGCTTCTTCATATGGGCGTGATTTAGTACCGCTATCCAACCAGGATAATCACAACTAGCTAGTGGGACAAAACTGTTCATTTCACTGGTATCGTTTCCACTAGTGGCGTTCTCCTACTGTTTCTCCTGCGCACTAACGCTGACTTTGAAAGGTACGAGAAGGAAAAAAAACAAAAAACATTTCTGCACAACTACTCTCCGCAGCGGCATATAAGGCCCCGTGCTTTTAAGGAGATGGAGGGCGCGGGATAGAGGGGGGAACGAAGGGCGCGGGATAGAGGGGGAGATGGAGGGCACAACATAGAGGGCGCGGGATAGAGGGGGAGATGGAGGGTGCGGGATAGAGGGGGAACGGAGGGCGCGGGATAGAGGGGGGGAACAAAGAGCGCGGGATAGAGGAGGAGATGGAGGGGGAGATGGAGGGCGCGGGATAGAGGGGGGAACGAAGAGCGCGGTATAGAGGAGGAGATGGAGGGGGAGATGGAGGGCGCGGGATAGAGGGGGGAACGAAGGGCGCAGGATAGGGGGGGGAACGAAGGGCGCGGGATAGAGGGGGAGATGGAGGGCACAACATAGAGGGCGCGGGATAGAGGGGGAGATGGAGGGCGCGGGATAGAGGGGGGAACGAAGAGCACAGTATAGAGGAGGAGAAGGAGGGCGCGGGATAGAGGGGGGAACGAAGGGCGCGGGATAGAGGGGGAGATGGAGGGCACAAGATAGAGGGCGCGGGATAGAGGGGGAGATGGAGGGCACAAGATAGAGGGCGCGGGATAGAGGGGGAGATAGAGGGCGCGGGATAGAGGGGGAGATGGAGGGCGCGGGATAGAGGGGGAGATGGAGGGCGCGGGATAGAGGGGGGAACGAAGAGCACAGTATAGACAAGGAGAAGGAGGGCGCGGGATAGAGGGGGGAACGAAGAGCACAGTATAGAGGAGGAGATGGAGGGCGCGGGATAGAGGGGGGAACGAAGAGCACAGTATAGACAAGGAGAAGGAGGGCGCGGGATAGAGGGGGGAACGAAGAGCACAGTATAGAGGAGGAGATGGAGGGCGCGGGATAGAGGGGGGAACGAAGAGCACAGTATAGACAAGGAGAAGGAGGGCGCGGGATAGAGGGGGGAACGAAGAGCACAGTATAGAGGAGGAGATGGAGGGCGCGGGATAGAGGGGGGAACGAAGAGCGCAGTATAGAGGAGGAGAAGGAGAGCGCAGTATAGAGGAGGAGAAGGAGGGCGCGGGATAGAGGGGGGAACGGAGGGCGCGGGATAGAGGGGGGAACGGAGGGCGCGGGATAGAGGGGGGAACGGAGGGCGCGGGATAGAGGGGGGAACGAAGAGCGCAGTATAGAGGAGGGAACGAAGAGCGCAGTATAGAGGAGGGAACGAAGAGCGCAGTATAGAGGAGGAGAAGGAGAGCGCAGTATAGAGGAGGAGAAGGAGGGCGCGGGATAGAGGGGGAACGAAGGGCGCGGGATAGAGGGGGAGATGGAGGGCGCGGGATAGAGGGGGGAACGAAGAGCACAGTATAGAGGAGGAGAAGGAGGGCGCGGGATAGAGGGGGGAACGAAGGGCGCGGGATAGAGGGGGAGATGGAGGGCACAAGATAGAGGGCGCGGGATAGAGGGGGAGATGGAGGGCACAAGATAGAGGGCGCGGGATAGAGGGGGAGATAGAGGGCGCGGGATAGAGGGGGAGATGGAGGGCGCGGGATAGAGGGGGAGATGGAGGGCGCGGGATAGAGGGGGGAACGAAGAGCGCAGTATAGAGGAGGGAACGAAGAGCGCAGTATAGAGGAGGGAACGAAGAGCGCAGTATAGAGGAGGAGAAGGAGAGCGCAGTATAGAGGAGGAGAAGGAGGGCGCGGGATAGAGGGGGAACGAAGGGCGCGGGATAGAGGGGGAGATGGAGGGCGCGGGATAGAGGGGGGAACGAAGAGCACAGTATAGAGGAGGAGAAGGAGGGCGCGGGATAGAGGGGGGAACGAAGGGCGCGGGATAGAGGGGGAGATGGAGGGCACAAGATAGAGGGCGCGGGATAGAGGGGGAGATGGAGGGCACAAGATAGAGGGCGCGGGATAGAGGGGGAGATAGAGGGCGCGGGATAGAGGGGGAGATGGAGGGCGCGGGATAGAGGGGGAGATGGAGGGCGCGGGATAGAGGGGGGAACGAAGAGCACAGTATAGACAAGGAGAAGGAGGGCGCGGGATAGAGGGGGGAACGAAGAGCACAGTATAGAGGAGGAGATGGAGGGCGCGGGATAGAGGGGGGAACGAAGAGCACAGTATAGACAAGGAGAAGGAGGGCGCGGGATAGAGGGGGGAACGAAGAGCACAGTATAGAGGAGGAGATGGAGGGCGCGGGATAGAGGGGGGAACGAAGAGCACAGTATAGACAAGGAGAAGGAGGGCGCGGGATAGAGGGGGGAACGAAGAGCACAGTATAGAGGAGGAGATGGAGGGCGCGGGATAGAGGGGGGAACGAAGAGCGCAGTATAGAGGAGGAGAAGGAGAGCGCAGTATAGAGGAGGAGAAGGAGGGCGCGGGATAGAGGGGGGAACGGAGGGCGCGGGATAGAGGGGGGAACGGAGGGCGCGGGATAGAGGGGGGAACGGAGGGCGCGGGATAGAGGGGGGAACGAAGAGCGCAGTATAGAGGAGGGAACGAAGAGCGCAGTATAGAGGAGGGAACGAAGAGCGCAGTATAGAGGAGGGAACGAAGAGCGCAGTATAGAGGAGGAGAAGGAGAGCGCAGTATAGAGGAGGAGAAGGAGGGCGCGGGATAGAGGGGGAACGAAGGGCGCGGGATAGAGGGGGAGATGGAGGGCACAAGATAGAGGGCGCGGGATAGAGGGGGAGATAGAGGGCGCGGGATAGAGGGGGAGATGGAGGGCGCGGGATACAGGGGGGAACGAAGGGCGCGGGATAGAGGGGGAGATGGAGGGCGCGGGATAGAGGGGGGAACGAAGAGCACAGTATAGACGAGGAGAAGGAGGGCGCGGGATAGAGGGGGGAACGAAGAGCACAGTATAGACGAGGAGAAGGAGGGCGCGGGATAGAGGGGGGAACGAAGAGCACAGTATAGACGAGGAGAAGGAGGGCGCGGGATAGAGGGGGGAACGAAGAGCGCAGTATAGAGGAGGAGAAGGAGAGCGCGGGATAGAGGAGGAGAAGGAGGGCGCGGGATAGAGGGGCAGATGGGGGGCGCGGGATAGAGGGGGGAACGAAGAGCACAGTATAGACGAGGAGAAGGAGGGCGCGGGATAGAGGGGGGAACGAAGAGCACAGTATAACCGAGGAGAAGGAGGGCGCGGGATAGAGGGGGGAACGAAGAGCGCAGTATAGAGGAGGAGAAGGAGGGCGTGGGATAGAGGGGGGAACGAAGAGCGCAGTATAGAGGAGGAGATGGAGGGCGCGGGATAGAGGAGGAGAAGGAGGGCGCGGGATAGAGGAGGAGAAGGAGGGCGCGGGATAGAGGAGGAGATGGAGGGCGCGGGATAGAGGAGGAGATGGAGGGCGCGGGATAGAGGAGGAGAAGGAGGGCGCGGGATAGAGGAGGAGAAGGAGGGCGCGGGATAGAGGAGGAGATAGAGGGCGCGGGATAGAGGAGGAGAAGGAGGGCGCGGGATAGAGGAGGAGAAGGAGGGCGCGGGATAGAGGAGGAGAAGGAGGGCGCGGGATAGAGGAGGAGAAGGAAGGCGCGGGATAGAGGAGGAGAAGGAGGGCGCGGGATAGAGGAGGAGAAGGAGGGCGCGGGATAGAGGAGGAGAAGGAGGGCGCGGGATAGAGGAGGAGAAGGAGGGCGCGGGATAGACGAGGAGATGGAGGGCGCGGGATAGACGAGGAGATGGAGGGCGCGGGATAGACGAGGAGATGGAGGGCGCGGGATAGACGAGGAGATGGAGGGCGCGGGATAGACGAGGAGATGGAGGGCGCGGGATAGAGGAGGAGATGGAGGGCGCGGGATAGAGGAGGAGACGGAGGGCGCGGGATAGACGAGGAGACGGAGGGCGCGGGATAGACGAGGAGACGGAGGGCGCGGGATAGACGAGGAGACGGAGGGCGCGGGATAGACGAGGAGACGGAGGGCGCGGGATAGACGAGGAGACGGAGGGCGCGGGATAGACAGGGGAACGAAGAGCGCAGTATAGAGGAGGAGATGGAGGGCGAGGGATAGAGGGCGCGGGATAGAGGAGGGCGAGATGGTGATTGGTTATTGGTGCTTCTAGTACATGAGGGGATGTATGAGCTTAGAGAAAAAGCCCTGCCCTACTTTCAGAGAAACAGCACCACTGAAGTTTCTGACTGTGGCTGGTATTGCAAGCAGATGGATGGATGGATGGATGGATGAACGTTGGAATACTTGAAGCTCTGCTGCAATGCATGATGGTACATCCAGTGTAACAAGGTACGGACGTGTGGCCCCCTAAACATCAGATTAGCGGCCCCACAGCCAGACCCCGTACTGCACATGCGTGACTGCCGGACTTGCCCAAGTGGAGCCTCTCTAAATCCGTACGTTAGTGAACCGGCGCCCACGGCGTCCCACCCAAGCTCCATGCGGGGTGAGCAGTCACCCCAATTACTAGTGTCAGGCTGCACCCTGGGTTTAACCCCTTCTGCACTGCCTTAGATGTAGTGCCCACTCAGCGGTAATGGCGGCTGTTGAAGGGGGTCTCCCATCTCATCCGGGCCTAGCATTTATCTCCCCCGCGGTAAAGATGGCGGGAGGACGGAGCAGCAGAGCTGAGCCGCTCACCTGGGGTCACTGGGGCGTACAAGCAGAAGTGGCTGTAATATATAAAGTGGGCTCCAGCTATGCAGTGGATGATGTGGGTCCGACTGCAGGAGGACACGATCTACAGCCGGAGGGCCCCCGCTGTGGTGATCGCTGGGGGCCCGGCGCTCAGACCCTCGTCACCCATCCAGTGTATAGCTGATACATGCTTCGGCCCCTGTTTATGCATCCTGTTTTGGTGGGTCAGAGGGTATAACATGGGTGCTCCGTACCCCTGACTAGCTATGTGGTTAAATGCAAGCTTTTGTTTTCTGTTATCAACCATTTAAGGCACAGAAGACGCCAACTGCTGTGTTCCTGCACTAAAACCCCTGCTGCCATGACAACCGTGTTTGCGGGACATTTTGTGGGCGGGAAAAATCACGCCTGCGAAACATGATGAAGCGAAGCCGGGATATTCTCCGCTCTATCGGTCGGCTGAGGAGTCGTTCGTGTGCAAATACAGTCCAAAGCGGCAAACAAATACGCTCGTGCGCTGAAGCCCTTGTCCAAGAGCGCCAGTGTGGAGCCCTCTGGTGGCCGAGGTCTGCAGTAAGTCCTGTGTCCTGCCTGACCGTTACTGGAGCGCTGAGCGCGACGGTGCTAAACAATGGAAATCATTAACGCAGCTGCTGGCGTCACGAACCGAGAGCAACCTACTTGGCAGACAGACATATTGACACAAGGTATAAGCAGAGCAGCGGCGGTGCCTCCAGCGCAGCGCGGGGCGGAGGAGCCGCACGCCTAGAATAGCCATGTCAATGCAGCCTTTGTGAGCCGCTCTTGTCCATTCACGGCGGCCGCGGAGCTGGCGGACATTACTCACATCTGCTTTTCTGGACGACAACCAACGTGAACAAGCGTTACACACGAACCGGGCGCATTAAAGGGGCCAAACCGCCCAACGCTCCCACTAACTGCCATTATTCCCAACCGCCATCTAGATAATCATTGAGCACCTTAGCCGCCCGGCGCCAACGCTTCCCTGCCAGGGAGAGCAAAAACTACAACTCCCACAATGCAGCACTGCCGGTTACCGATGAGCGCACCTTCCTGACTGTAGAAACGTTGTCATTATTATGAATGGCTGGGATACTCCGCTAACTGGCGGGGTTACTGCAGTGTATTACTAGGCGGGCCGTCCCACAGACTGCGCTGATATACCTCCACAGAGGTGCGTTTTCCTGCAGGGCGTCCTGCGGCGGCGGCTGATGGCGTCTCCCTCAGTTTCACAGCAGACGGCGACTTTTTCCATCCTACCCACAGATACACCACAGAAAGTCAGCAGCTCGCAGTGACGTGTGAAGGTGCAGCGCCGCCGGGTTGTGGGGGCCATTCATACAACCGTACTCCATCCACACCCGGAGCTGCCCGTGTGAGGAATGCCCTCCGCAGACGCTAGCGCCTCCCGGAGGAAAACCAGCAAATACTGGCTGGATGTGAGACGTAATTGGAAAGGATCTTCCTGATGAATGGCGCAGCTGCGCGGGGCGTTCATGCCGCCCGTCTTCTGTGTCCGCCCCCCACAAGCTGACAACTATCAGGAAGCTTTAGAGCTCTTCAGCAGCAAGAGATTTTTGATACTCGCTAACGAAACGACACAAAGCATCCCGCAGGTCAGCGACCGTCTGCTAGAAGGACTGAGAGGTGAAAGGAAGAGAGGGCGCCGGCGCGCGGAGAAAGAGGCGGCGCGCGGAGAAAGAGGCGGCGCGCGGAGAAAGGGCCGGCGCGCGGAGAAAGAGGCGGCGCGCGGAGAAAGAGGCGGCGCGCGGAGAAAGAGGCGGCGCGCGGAGAAAGGGCCGGCGCGCGGAGAAAGAGGCGGCGCGCGGAGAAAGAGGCGGCGCGCGGAGAAAGGGCCGGCGCGCGGAGAAAGAGGCGGCGCGCGGAGAAAGAGGCGGCGCGCGGAGAAAGAGGCGGCGCGCGGAGAAAGGGCCGGCGCGCAGAGAAAGAGGCGGCGCGCAGAGAAAGGGCCGGCGCGCGGAGAAAGAGGCGGCGCGCAGAGAAAGGGCCGGCGCGCAGAGAAAGGGCCGGCGCGCGGAGAAAGGGCCGGCGCGCGGAGAAAGAGGCGGCGCGCAGAGAAAGGGCCGGCGCGCGGAGAAAGAGGCGGCGCGCGGAGAAAGAGGCGGCGCGCGGAGAAAGGGCCGGTGCGCAGAGAAAGGGACGGTGCGCAGAGAAAGGGCCGGCGCGCAGAGAAAAGAGGCGGCGCCCGTATACAGAAACAGAAATAGTGTACAGAGACAGCGATAGTGTTACCATGCCGGGTTGGCTCGTTCTCCCGCGGTGGCGGTGTGCGGGGTCCCGCCGTCGGGGGGCATCTCCCTGGCCTGTTGTCTGGCTGCCGCGGGTGCCTGGCTGGCATGGACAGCATAGTGCTGGTGGCGCGCACCTGTGAGTGCAGCGGCCGTACACGAGCCCCCTTTTATTATGTCTGCTGGGAGTTGGCTGTCCCCTCTCTCTGCCCCTGGGCGGCGGCTTTAGTTTAAAGGTCGGGCAGAGACTGGCAGTCACTGCCAGTTATTGGTTTCCCTCAGTGTGCTAGCTAGTCTGCCTCTGTTGGTCTCCTGCCTCTATCAGCTTGTCTGCTATACTTTGCTGTTATCTGCCAGGTTTTCCCATCTGCCTCAGTTCTGCTTAGTATTGCTCATGTTGGTTATTTACATCTGCCTTTTCTGTCGGTATCTACCCTTCCATCAGGTACGCCAGCGTCCCTTTTTCAGTCCCTAGTGACAGTAGGGACCGCCGCCCAGTTGACCGTTTGGGGTTAGCCAGGAGTAGAGGCAAACAGGCAGGGACAGGGGTTGTGGGTGAGATCTAGGGCACCTGGGCTGGCGTATCAAGGGTCATATACCGTAACAGATAAGGTACACAGACAGCGCCAGTCTACAGAGACAGCTATAGTGTATATAGACAGCGCCGGTCTACAGAGACAGCTATAGTGTATAGAGACAGCGCCGGTCTACAGAGACAGCTATAGTGTATATAGACAGCGCCGGTCTACAGAGACAGCTATAGTGTATATAGACAGCGCCGGTCTACAGAGACAGCTATAGTGTATATAGACAGGCATTTCTTCCTATGGTATACAGCGGTGGCCGCTTGCGCCCCACAAGGAGGAACCCCAGTCATTGAAGCAGCGCAGGGCAGCCTCGGTGAAGCAGAGTGCTAAGCGGCTTTAGCCGCTCCGACCGACCAGCGCTGTCTTTCCCCCACAATGGGCGGGGGAGCGCCGCCGGTACCCACCTGACAGCACATCGCCAGCGGGCAGGACGGAGCCTACAGATGCAGCGGGTGATCGACGGTCACGCAGCACTAAGGCGGCTGCTGGCACAGACCTGAAACCACAGAGGAAGCGGCCGGGACACAGCGCTGACATGGAGCGGCAGCGGGGGACTGCCAGGATTACAGAGCCGCTGGCCGCCACCTACCTCAGAGCACTGAGACAGCGGCCGTGAGCGAGCCTTCACATCCAAGGGGGAACGGCTGCTGCGCTCACACTGAGGGTTTCTGCCTGTCGATTGCTTTTGGCGGGCCGTCCAGGCTTCGGGTGAGGGGAACTTTAATGCTCAGCCTTACATTATTAAATGCTGCCATGTTACAGACCAAACATGGCAGCATTTACAGCTCCTAGGGCCTCCCAGCCTTCACCCTAGCGGGAGCTGGGGGGGGGGGGGGGGTGAGAGGGGCGTTCCTCCTGTTAAACCCATAGCTTCCGGTGGCGTCAAGATACACTAATACCCAAAGACAGTGCTAGTATACAGAGACAGCGCCACTGTACAGACAGAGACAGACCCAGCGCACAGAGACAGTGCCTGTGGACGGAGATGGAGATAGGCATGCCACACAGACGGTATCCCCCCGGGTCACTCACTGGGAGAGCCAAGAATGAATATATAAGTCTGGCTATAGGGTCTCCCAGCAGGGTGCAGACCCCCGGAGGTGGCGCTGTCCTCCTATCTAGAGGGCCCATATGGACGCATTCTGTTATTGTATCTCTTGTAGAAGCCTGACAACATGAAGATAAAGCTTACGAGAGGAGGAGGTCACGGGGCCCCGTTGGCACCATGATGGGCTGTCAGTGCCTCCATTAGGGTGGACACTCACTTGCGTATTTCTTGCGCGTTCTCTTCATGCGATTGTCAGCGGGACTTCCTAACGTTTGCGCTCGGCGATTTTAGTGCGATGAGTTTCTAACATTACAAAGTCCTGTTGACAATCGAGTGATAAAAATGCGCAAGAAAACCGCAAGTTGCCGTAGCGAAAAAACCTAACTTGCCGTACCCTAACTGCAAATTCGTAGCGGAAAACCCCCCACTAGTGGGTAGTCACCCCAAGGCCTCATGTCCACGGGGAAAATCAGGCCCGCCGCGGATTCTTCATGGAGAATCCGTAGCGGGTCCCTCCTGCCCCGTGGACATGAGGCCTTGGGGTGACTACCCACTAGTGGGGGGTTTTCCGCTACGAATTTGCAGTTAGGGTACGGCAAGTTAGGTTTTTTCGCTACGGCAACTTGCGGTTTTGATGCGTTGCAACTTTAACATTAGAAAGTCCCATTGACATCTGGAAAAATAAGAAAAAGAAAACGCAGCGAATTCGCAGTGGAAGAAATAAACCAGCTAGTGGGCGGTCACCGTCTGGAGCAGGCTGAGGCTTCCCATAGGGTAGCCATGTAAAGCGCCGGCCCCGTGTCCACGAGCGGCGGGTAATTCGCAGCATGCTGTGATCTGCCCCGATTCTCCGCAGTCAGCCTATTAGACAGGGCTGACCGGCAGAGATTCGGCGCGGCTCCTGCTCCCGGGTGGGCCTTCACAACGCCCGTGGACAGCCGGCCTTAGCGTTATGTAGGTAGGACTGCTAAAAACGTCAAAAATAAAACAAAATTGGCTTCTGAAAGTGATGGAATTTGACTTTATAAACAAAGAAAGAAAAATGTGAAAAGTAAAGCGATATTTTGGAGTGGAAGATGCAGAAGGGCGTTAATAACCGCGTAATAAGGCAGATCCCTGCTCCCACCTGTAAGCTGCATCTGGTAACCAAAGGGTTATTGTCCGCCGGCCGAGGGGGGGTCTTTAGTCTCTTTATTCTGAGCATTTCGCCCTGAAGAGAGCGGAATTTGATTCGCTGAAACGGTCGGCGGCTCAACGGAACGCTCTATTTCAGTGTCCTGCATGAAGAAGTTATTAGGCATCAGTGATTGGAGACGGAGGCGTTGGAGCGGACCACCACCTCCATGAGCCTGCAGCCCACCAAGCCTCACAACGGAGAGCCCTTTGTAATCCCATTTTTGGGTTGACTATACGTGGTAGGCATATAATAGTAGATAGTATATCAGCCGGCGCGCTATATATATCTCCATATCCATCCCCCTCCTAGGGGGGAGGTTACTGACAATGTGCATAATAAAATATACACACACACACACACATATATAGGGGGGAGGGATGTTACTGACAATAATAATACTCTATTTGTATAGCGCCAACATATTCCGCAGCGCTTACATAGACAGGGGGGATACAGAAAGACAAAAGACATTACAGAACCGCGGTTACATAGTAATCAGCTGATGGAGACAATAGGGGTGCGGGTCCTGCTCCAACGAGCTTACATACTACAAGTAATGGGGGGATACAGAAGGTAAAGGGCTGGAGATGTGCACAGTATGGCGGGGTGGAGAGGTGCACAGTATGGTGGGGTGGAGATCGGCGCGGTATGGCGGGGCGGAGATGGGCCCGGTATGGCGGGGCGGAGATGGGCGCGGTATGGCGGGGCGGAGATGGGCGCGGTATGGCGGGGCGGAGATGGGCGCGGTATGGCGGGGCGGAGATGGGCGCGGTATGGCGGGGCGGAGATGGGCGCGGTATGGCGGGGCGGAGATGGGCGCGGTATGGCGGGGCGGAGATGGGCGCGGTATGGCGGGGCGGAGATGGGCGCGGTATGGCGGGGCGGACATGGGCACGGTATGGCGGGGCGGACATGGGCACGGTATGGCGGGGCGGACATGGGCACGGTATGGCGGGGCGGACATGGGCACGGTATGGCGGGGCGGACATGGGCACGGTATGGCGGGGCGGACATGGGCACGGTATGGCGGGGCGGACATGGGCGCGGTATGGCGGGGCGGAGATGGGCGCGGTATGGCGGGGCGGAGAGTGAGGGATGCTATACTCAGACAATGGTCAGACATTAAACCATGTGGTGGCTGAATCGGTATGACTGCAGGAGCGGTTTATGATGGCTAGCAGGGATTGCAGTCAGTAGGTCAGGGAGCATGTTATCAGGAGGGTACAGTGGGGTTTGGTTTAGGGAATGCGGTATGCCTCCCTGAAGAGGTGCGTTTTTACAGCCCATCTGAAGTTCTGCGAGTCCTGGATTGCCCGGGTAGCCTTTGGTAGTGCGTTCCAGAGGACTGGTGCTGCTCTGGAGAAGTCTTGGAGGAGGGAATAAGAGGTTCAAATTAAAGGGGCGGTCAGTCTGATTTACTTAGTGGAGCGGAGGATGCGGGTTGAGTGATTGATTGAGAGGAAGGATACAATTTACAGTGCCGCGGTGCTGTGGAGAGCTTTGTGGATGAGGGTGGTGAGTGTGAATTGCATTCTGTATTTGCCAAGCAGCCTGGCAGTGACTGGCACAGGGTAGAGGCGACCGAGTAGCAGCTGGACAGGGAGATGAGTCTGGCTGCTGCATTCGGGATGGATCGAGATACAATGTAGGGCTGCGCTGTGGATGAGGGATACAATGTAGGGCTGCGCTGTGGATGAGGGATACAATGTAGGGCAGCGCTGTGGATGAGGGATACAATGTAGGGCGGCGCGGTGGATGAGGGATACAATGTAGGGCAGCACTGCGCTGTGGATGAGGGATACAATGTAGGGCGGCGCAGTGCTGTGGATGAGGGATACAATGTAGGGCAGCGGTGCTGTGGATGAGGGATACAATGTAGGGCAGCGCGGTGCTGTGGATGAGGGATACAATGTAGGGCGGCACGGTGCTGTGGATGAGGGATACAATGTAGGGCGGCGCGGTGCTGTGGATGAGGGATACAATGTAGGGCGGCGCGGTGCTGTGGATGAGGGATACAATGTAGGGCGGCGCGGTGCTGTGGATGAGGGATACAATGTAGGGCGGCGCGGTGCTGGGGATGAGGGATACAATGTAGGGCGGCGCGGTGCTGGGGATGAGGGATACAATGTAGGGCGGCGCGGTGCTGTGGATGAGGGATACAATGTAGGGCGGCGCGGTGCTGTGGATGAGGGATATAATGTAGGGCGGCGCGGTGCTGTGGATGAGGGATACAATGTAGGGCGGTGCTGTGGATGAGGGATACAATGTAAGGCGGCGCGGTGCTGTGGATGAGGGATACAATGTAAGGCGGTGCTGTGGATGAGGGATACAATGTAGGGCGGTGCTGTGGATGAGGGATACAATGTAGGGCGGTGCTGTGGATGAGGGATACAATGTAGGGCGGTGCTGTGGATGAGGGATACAATGTAGGGCGGTGCTGTGGATGAGGGATACAATGTAGGGCGGTGCTGGGCTGTGGATGAGGGATACAATGTAGGGCGGTGCTGGGCTGTGGATGAGGGATACAATATAGGGCAGTGCGGTGCTGTGGATGAGGGATACAATATAGGGCAGCGCGGTGCTGTGGATGAGGGATACAATATAGGGCAGCGCGGTGCTGTGGATGAGGGATACAATGTAGGGCTGCGCTGTGGATGAGGGATACAATGTAGGGCGTCGCTGTGCTGTGGATGAGGGATACAATGTAGGGCGTTGCGGTGCTGTGGATGAGGGATACAATGTAGGGCGTCGCGGTGCTGTGGATGAGGGATACAATGTAGGGCGTCGCGGTGCTGTGGATGAGGGATACAATGTAGGGCGGCGCGGTGCTGTGGATGAGGGATACAATGTAGGGCGGCGCGGTGCTGTGGATGAGGGATACAATGTAGGGCGGTGCTGTGGATGAGGGATACAATGTAAGGCGGCGCGGTGCTGTGGATGAGGGATACAATGTAGGGCGGTGCTGTGGATGAGGGATACAATGTAGGGCGGTGCTGTGGATGAGGGATACAATGTAGGGCGGTGCTGGGCTGTGGATGAGGGATACAATATAGGGCAGTGCGGTGCTGTGGATGAGGGATACAATATAGGGCGGCGCAGTGCTGTGGATGAGGGATACAATGTAGGGCGGCGCAGTGCTGTGGATGAGGGATACAATGTAGGGCGGCGCAGTGCTGTGGATAAAAGATACAATGTAGGACGGCGCGGTGCTGTGGATGAGGGATACAATGTAGGGTGGTGCGGTGCTGTGGATGAGGGATACAATGTAGGGTGGCGCGGTGCTGTGGATGAGGGATACAATGTAGGACGGCGCTGCGCTGTGGATGAGGGATACAATGTAGGGCGGCGCTGCGCTGTGGATGAGGGATACAATGTAGGGCGGCGCTGCGCTGTGAAGGGCTTTATGGATGAGGGTGGTGAGTGTGAATTGTATTCGCCTGGCAGTGACCGGCACAGGGCAGAGGCGTCCGAGTAGCGGCTGGACAGGAAGGTGAGCCAGGCTGCCGCATTCAGGATGGATTGGAGGGGGTAGAGTCTGGTGCGGGGGCCGATCAGCAGCGAGTTGTAATAATCGAGCCGGGAGTGGATGAGGGCGGCAGTGAGCGTTTTTAGCGCGTCCGCGGTGAGAAAAGAGCAGATTCTTGCGATGTTCTTGAGGTGCAGCTGACATGGTCGGGCCACAGATTGGATGTAGGGGGTAAAGGAGAGATCAGAGTCGGATATGACCCCAAGGCAGCGGGCGTGCTGGGAGTTATGGTGCCACACACTGAGATGGAGATGTCAGGATGAGGTCGGTTAGTGGAGGGCGGGAACACCGGCAGGTCAGTTTTAGGGAGGTTCAGTTTTAGGTAGAGAGAGGACATGGTGGTAGAGACAGCGGACAGTCAGTGGCGCTCTGGAGGACCGGAGCTGTGATGTCACGGGAGGAGGTATATAATTGGGACTGAAAGACAAATCTCCTGATGGTCTGTCCAATGGGGGCTGTGTAGATGAAGAGGAGCGGGCCGAGGACCAAACCCTGGGGGACCCCAACAGCAAGGAGGAGAGGAGGGGAGGGAACCGAGGACTGAGCCCTGCAGGACCCCCACAGGAGCGGTCAGAGAGGTAGGAGGAGAACCAGCAGAGGGCAGTGTCCTTCAGGCCGATGGAGCGAAGCATACTGAGGAGGAGTTTGTGGTCAACAGTGTTAAATGCTGCGGAGAGGTCGAGGAGGATCAGTAGATTTGGCTGTCAGGAGGTCGTTTGATGCCCTTGTAAGGGCAGTTTCTGTCCAGTGTTGGGGTTGGAAGCCGGACTGTAGGGGTTCGAGGAGAGAATGCTCTGATAGATAGCTTACATGGCGGGAGTAAACCAGGCGTTCTAGTAGTTTGTAGATGAAGGGGAGGTTGGAGATGGGTCGGTAGTTGGCAGCATCGGTCACGTCAAGAGTCGGCTTCTTTAGCAGTGGGGATATGAGTGTGTTTATATATATATATATATACACATACATACATACATACATACATACATACACACACACACACACACACACTGTCAGTAAAATCCCATTCCTAGAAGGTGTGTGTGTGTGTGTGGGGGGGGGGGGGGGCGCTAGGGTCAGGCGAAGGCAGGGTCAGGTCCACAGCAAGTGGGTCAGAGGCCGGGAATACAATCCCATACTGCGGGTGTAGCCTGGAGACATACAATGGCAATGCTGGAGGAAACTGGGAGGTTTAAATGCTGTCAGAACTCCCACCGGCAGCTGATTGGGGCAGAGAGCCTGCCAGCAGGAGGAACCAATAACAGGCTGCAGGAAGGAAGCACCCCCGCAGCCTGTGTAATAGGACCGGCGGTGCTGGCACGGAGACTCCGCCGGTCCTGACAATATTAATGTGTGTGTAAGCCCTGACTGAATACTAATTCTCTAACTTCCCGCAGTCGTACAAACATGACATTTGGCAGGAGCATTCTTTAGGTTCTAAATAGGAAAAGTAACGGGGCACAACGCGATTATTCAATGCCAAGTGCAAAAGTAAGTGCACCCCTTTGTAATGTAACTTCCATACAATTGTAAAATTTGGTGCAAGCATTCTTTAGGTCCTAAATGAGGAGAGAGGGAGGGGCAGCACATTCTGCAGAGGGAAATCAGTACATGCAGCCTGAGGAGAATCTAACGCTCCTCTATGTGTATACAGATTTAATTCCTCAGTTACTCTGAAATAACCACCACTTCATATAATTCTGTGCAAACATGTAAACACCTGGACCAAATTAACTCAGGCGAGGCCGGGTATATCAGCTAATGTAATATATATATATATATATATATATATATATTCCTTCAAGGGGAGGGATGTGACTGACAATGAGTGTATATATATATATTAGTAGCAATTCAGGGGGAAATACCCCAGGCCACGACCAAATGCTGAGCGTCTTGTCTTTATTCAGACTTGATGAGCATAACATAAAGTTCTGGCATTCTCCAGATAACAGAAGGTTCAAGGAAAGTCCTTTTAAATCAGCAGTCCAGCAACAGTAACACCCAAGTCTTTGTAAACTCCAATAGGACAAAGTAAAGCCAACCTTCCCAGCAGCGGGGTGCAGTGTCTCCAGCCCGGCAGCGGGAGGCGGTGTCTCCAGCCCGGCAGCGGGGTGCGGTGTCTCCAGCCCGGCAGCGGGGTGCGGTGTCTCCAGCCCGGCAGCGGGGTGCGGTGTCTCCAGCCCGGCAGCGGGGTGCGGTGTCTCCAGCCCGGCACTCCCTGTGAGCCTCTGCTGCTCACACAGGACACACCTCCCTCAAACTTGTTTTTTTGTCAGGGGTTGGGGCCAGTTCTGTATGGCCTCTATTTTATTGCACTGAGGTTTTACCAAACCCCTTCCGACTATGAAGCCGAGGTCTTTACTTCCTCCATGCCTAAGGCACACTTTTTGGGGTTTATCATGAATCCTGCTCTTCTGGGAGAGTCCAGTACCGCCTGAACTTCACTGAGGTGGCTCTCCCAATCCCAGCTAAACATTACGATGTCATCCAGGTAAGCTGCTGCATATCGTTTGTGAGGAACTAGCAATCTATCCATCGCCCTCTGAAGCGTGGCAGGGGCATTTTTCAACCCAAAAGGCATTCTCCGATCTTGGAAACAGCCATCTGGAGTTGAATCAGCTGTCTTCTATTTGGCTTCCTTTGTGAGGGGAATTTGCCAATACCCTTTCATCAAATCTAGGGTGGTAATGTACCTGGCTGGGCCGAACCTCTCAATTAGGTCATCCACCCTGGGCATGGGGTAGGCATCCGACTCTGATATCTCATTGAGCTTCCGGTAATCATTACAGAACCGCCATCCCCTGAGGGTTTAGGCACCAGCACTATTGGGCTTGACCATCCACTCTTAGACTCCTCGATTACCCCCAGTTCTAGCATGCTTTTTACTGCAGCGAACACTATCTCTCTACGAGCCTCCGGAATTCGGTACGGTTTTTGGCAGACTTTTACTTGGGGGTCTGTGAGAATCTCATGTTCAATGACCTTGGTGCGACCTGGCAGGTCAGTAAATAGGTCCTTATTGTGCTGCAGAAACTCTTTACATTGTTGTACCTGGGACTTTGACAATGCCTCGGCTGTGGTCACATCATGGATGTCACTCGCTGACTCCATAACCAAACATGGTCTGTCCAGAGAGTCCCGCTCCCTACAGGCTTTCAACAGGTTCACATGATATATTTGTAGAGGTTTTCTTTTCCCCGGCTGATGAACTTTATAGTTGACCTCACCCAATTTCTCTACGACCTCATAGGGCCCTTGCCACTTGGCCAGGAACTTGCTCTCTACCGTTGGGACAAGCACTAGTACCTTTGTCGTTCTATTATACACCCGGGCTTGGCTTTCCTGAGCCCTGAGGAGGTGGTCGCTCACCAGGGGCATGACTTTAGCCATTCTGTCTGGCATCTGGGCCACATGTTCCACCACACTTTTTTGCGGAGTAACCTCGGCCTCCCACCTTTCTTTGGCAATATCCAGCAATCCACGGGGTTGTCGCGCATATAACAACTCAAACGGCGAGAAGCCCGTGGATGCTTGTGGGACCTCTTGGATGGAGAAGAGCAGGTAGGGAAGCAGACAGTCCCAGTCTCGTCCATCCTTCTCTACCACCCTTTTAAACATACTTTTTAAGGTTTTATTAAACCTCTCTACCAACCCGTCGGTCTGGGGATGATAGACAGAGGTATGTAACTGCTTAATTTTCAGCAGTTTGCAGAGGTCCTTCATCACTTTGGACATAAATGGAGTCCCCTGGTCCGTTAGTATTTCTTTTGGTATGCCCACTCTGGACAATATATAAAATAATTCTTTCCCAATACTTTTGGAGGAAGTATTCCTCAGTGGAATTGCTTCTGGGTACCTGGTTGCGTAGTCAACTACTACAAAATATACTGGTGACCCCTAGTCGACTTTACCACAGGCTCTACAAGGTCCATGGCAACCCGTTCAAATGGCACTTCAATTATTGGTAACGGGACCAACGGGCTCTTAAAATGTGGAGCAGGAGCGGTCACCTGGCAGGGGGGGGGGGGGACAGGATTGGCAAAACTCTGCTATTTCCTTGTAGCAGCCTGGCCAGTAGAATCTCTGCAAGATGCGCTCCTGCGTTTTTTCGGCCCCCAGATGGCCCCCTAATATGTGCGTGTGTGCCAAGTGTAAGACTGTGTGTCTATAGGAACCAGGTACTAGAAGCTGCTCCACTACCTCATCTCTAATTTTGGCCACTCTGTACAATAACTCATTTTTAACGGTGAAGTGAGGGAAGCTCTCTGGCGCCCCTGTACTCTGCGCTGCACCATTTATAACAGACACATTCTGAAATGCATATTTCAAAGTCTGGTCATTAATCTGAGCAGATCCAAAATTACCCGGTGCCACCTCAAGATCAATCATCTGAGATTCTGACAGCTCCTCGTCCTCCGTTACCCCTGCAAAAGGCAACTCGTCATTAGGGACTCCACTGTCCTGGTTACCCGGTGGTAACAAATTGGTCCATAAGTTCCAGAAGAGGGGGAAGTCTCTCCCAAGGATAATCGGGTGGATCAAACCCTTCACCACCCCAACCTTGTGTGCACACACTCCAGAGTCAGTGTCTATGGATACCTGGGCAACTGGGTACCCTTTTGTGTCACCATGTATGCAAATAACCCCCAGTTTTTCCCCCTGGAGTAACACATGGGGAAGGGAGGCCCTGATCAGCGTGACCAAGCTCCCGGAGTCGAGCAAGGCCGACACCTTGACCCCGTTCACCTTTACCTGGCACCTCTGGGGCTGTGGGTCCTTGGCCGGTGTCGCAATGCATCCCGGATGTGCACCATGAACATCGCCGACCATATGTACAGTCCATGGGCTCTGTTTTTGCTGGACAGAGGGCTGCAACATGCCCTGGCTCCTGGCACTCCCAGCACTGCAGCGGGGTGACTTGGCTCCTCCTGACGGGCATCACTCCCTGCGGATTCTGTGGCTTCTCCTCCATGCTGACCCGGGATTCCTGCCTCCGGGCACAAGATGCGGCTCTTGCCGGGGGGGGGGGGGGGGGGGAGGGAGAAGCGCCTCCTCCACTGTGAGATATCTCTCTACAAGGCCCACCAATTCATATGCATTCGTGGGATCTCCTTGGACAACCCAACGCTGCATGGGCCTAGACAGGGACTGCACAAATCAGTCCATCACCACCTTTTCGACAATCTGAGCAGGTGATGAGGTCTCTGGCCATTTTTGAGCCAGATGTAGCAGGTCAAACATTTGAGACCGGGGTGGCTTCTCCGGAGAATACTTCCAATTATGCACCCGCTGTGCTCTGACTGCCATGCTGACTTCCAGGCGAGCAAGGATTTCGGCTTTTAACTTGGCGTATTCTCGGGCATCCTGCTGCGCCAAATCATAATACGCCTTCTGGGGTTCTCCAATTAAGTACGGGGCCAACACCTCTGTCCACCGCTCTTGAGGTAATTGCGCCCTCTCTGCCACCCATTCAAAAATGGCGAGGAAGGCTCCGCGTAATCTTGTGGCGTCATTTTCTGTAAGGTCCCCCTTACTGTTTTTAAAGCGTCCATCTGGGCATGTTGCCGGGAGGGATCTACAGTCTCTTTGGCCTGCACCACTGGTTAGCAGGGCCAATTGCCGTACCAGGAGTCCTGTTGTGCTCGTTGCTGCTGGGCGACTGCTTTCTGTTGCGCTTGCATTACCTCTGCTTGAGTCTTCTGTTGCTGCATGTTCATTTGCACCAGCTGCTTCACCAGCTCCTCCATGGTTGTATTGGCCGCCTGCATGCTCACCGCTGATTTCACCCAGGACATGTACCCGTGGGTCTTTTACTGCCAGCGCATCCTCCACCAATTGTAGCAGTGCAGGGGAAACACGCCAGGCCCGACCAAATGCTGAGCGTCTTGTCTTTATTCAGACTTGATGAACAAAACAAGAAGTTCTGGCATTCCCCAGATAACAAGGAGTCCAAGGAAAGTCCTTTTAAATCAGCAGTCCAGCAACAGTAACACCAAAGTCTTGGTAAACTCCAATAGGACAAAGTAAAGCAAACCTTCCCAGCAGCGGGGTGCAGTGTCTCCAGCCCGGCAGCGGGGTGCGGCGTCTCCAGCCCGGCAGCGGGGTGCGGCGTCTCCAGCCCGGCAGCGGGGTGCGGCGTCTCCAGCCCGGCAGCGGGGTGCGGCGTCTCCAGCCCGGCAGCGGGGTGCGGCGTCTCCAGCCCGGCTGCGGGGTGCGGCGTCTCCAGCCCGGCTGCGGGGTGCGGCGTCTCCAGCCCGGCTGCGGGGTGCGGCGTCTCCAGCCCGGCTGCGGGGTGCGGCGTCTCCAGCCCGGCTGCGGGGTGCGGCGTCTCCAGCCCGGCTGCGGGGTGCGGCGTCTCCAGCCCGGCTGCGGCGTCTCCAGCCCGGCAGCGGGGTGCGGCGTCTCCAGCCCGGCAGCGGGGTGCGGCGTCTCCAGCCCGGCAGCGGGGTCTTCAGCCCGGTAGCGGGGTGCGGCGTCTCCAGCCCGGCAGCGGGGTGCGGCGTCTCCAGCCCGGCAGCGGGGTGCGGCGTCTCCAGCCCGGCAGCGGGGTGCGGCGTCTCCAGCCCGGCAGCGGGGTGCGGCGTCTCCAGCCCGGCAGCGGGGTGCGGCGTCTCCAGCCCGGCAGAGGGGTGCGGCGTCTCCAGCCCGGCAGCGGGGTGCGGTGTCTCCAGCCCGGCAGTGTGGTGCAGGGTCTCCAGCCCAGCACTCCCTGTGAGCCTCTGCTGCTTACACAGGACACACCTCCCTCACACTGCAAACTGCACCCATTTATGCACCTTACCTGCCTGGGCCAGGTGGAACTGAGTACTGGAGTGAGAGACGGACCGGGTTTACATCACAGATGCTAGTAGTCTCTGCGATATGTACCGTCCGTCCCACACTTTACCTCTCACTCTACTACAATATATACATATATATAGAATTGATGTAAAACTGATCAAATGTGCCGACGACACAAAGCTAGGAGTGATAGCTAACACTAAGGAAGAGAGGGAGGATTCAGAAAGATCTAGAAAAGCTTGCACAGTGGTCAGCGACTAACAGAATGCTATTTAACAAGGAGAAATGCAAAGTCCTACATCTGGGCAAGAAAAATGAAGAAAGCACATACAGAATGGGAGGAATTGGGCTAAGCAGCAGCACATGTGAAAAAGACTTGGGTATACTAATAGATCATAGACTGAACATGAGTCAACAATGTGATGCAGCAGCCAAAAAGGCAAACCCAATTCTGGGATGTATTAGAAGCATAGAGTCTAGATCACGGGAGGTCATTATCCCCTCTACTCTTCCTTAGTCAGACCTCATCTGGAATACTGGGTCCAGTTCTGGGCACCCCACTTTATACAAGACATAGACAAACTGCAGCAAGTTCAGAGAAGAGTTACCAAGATGGTGAGCGGTCTGCAAATCATGTCCTATGAGGAACGGTTAAAGGATCTGGGAATGTTTAGCAGAAGAGAAGGCTGAGAGGAGACTTAATAGCTGTCTACAAATACCTGAAGGGCTGTCACAGTGCAGAGGGATCAGCCCTATTCTCATCTGCACAAGGAAAGACTAGAAGCAATGGGATGAAACTGAAAGGGAGGAGACACAGATTAGATATTAGACAGTGAGGGGATCAATGAGTGGAACAGGTTGCCACGGGAGGAGGGGAGTTCTCCTTCAATGGAAGTGTTCAGAGGCCGGAAAGACATCTGTCTGTGATGATTTAGTGAATCTTGCACTGAGCAGGGGGTTGGACCCGATGACCCCGGAGGACCCGATGACCCCGGAGGACCCGATGACCCCAGAGGACCCGATGACCCCGGAGGACCCGATGACCCTAGAGGACCCGATGACCCCTGAGGACCCGATGACCCCGGAGGACCCTTCCAACTCTGCCATTCTAGAATTCTATGATATAATATTTTTAGGGGTGGGGTGTTACTGACAATAAGTGCATATATATATTCTCCTCTTAGGCGGGATGTTACTGAAAAGGAGTGTATATACACACATATATATATATATACACTCCGTTTAGGGTCGGATTTTCCGTACTGACAATGAGTGTATATATTATAGATACATGGTGGGGGGGTTACTGAAAATAAGTGTATATATATATATATATATATATATATATATATATATATATAAAATATAATCCATATAGGGGATTGATATTACTCACAAGGAGAGTATGTATATACTCCTTCTAGGTGTGTGTGTGGGGGGGGGGGGGTTGCTGACATTTAGTGTGTGTACATTTATATACACTCCTTCTACTTGGGGATGTTACTAGGAATAAGTGTATATATATATAATCTTCTAGGAGGAGATGCTGCTGACAGTGAGGGTATATAGTTACACTATGTATTTGTGTGTGACTTGTAGTTACATTGTATCTGTATAGTTTCTACTTGCAGAATTAGAAGTGAGGGGAGCTGTAGAGTTTGCAGTGTGCTGCTCCTGTGTGAGTTCAGCTCTGGAGGCTCCTTTGTGCGGAGGGTCGGAACGCTTCTCTTTCTATTATGGTTTCTCACCGTTTGTTCTCTATTTAGTCGTTTCCTCATTTTCCCTTTTCACGTTGAGAGAAAGACCAAACAAACTGGTTGGGGGTGGGGGGTGGCTTCCTTGGTAGGGAGGAGGGGGACTCCTTGGTAATGAGGAGGGAGGCTCTCTGGTAATGGGGAGGGGGGGGGGCGATTGCTGCCAGATGTTGGGCATTTCTCCCCAAAACTAGGTTTAACTCTTTCCTGTCTGCTCGCCCCCCATGCACACCTGTGCAGTGGCTGTCCTGCTGGTGACACCACTACTCGCCCCTCATGCACAGCTGGTTGCCGGGCGTCCTGCTAGTGACACCGCTGCTCGCCCCTCATGCACACCTTGTGTCAGATTGTCCTGCTGGGGACACCGCTGCTCATCCCCCATTCACATCTGTCGCTGGCCGTCATGATTGTGACACCGCTGCTCGCCCCCCATGCACACCTGGTCGCCGGCCGTCCTGCTGGTGACACCGCTACTCACCCCCCATGCACACCTGGTCTTAGGCCGTCCTGCTGGGACACCGCTGCTCGCCGCCCATTTACACCTGGTCTCAGGCCGTCCTGCTGGTGTCACCGCTGCTCGCCCCCCATGCATTCCTGGTCTCAGGCCGTCCTGCTGGTGACACCGCTACTCACCCCCCATGCACACCTGGTCTCAGGCCGTCCTGCTGGTGTCACCGCTGCTCGCCCCCCCATTCACACCTGGTCACCAGGTGACACCGCTGCTCACCCCCATTTACACCTGGTTGCCCACTGTCCTGCTGATGACAATGCTGCTTGCTCTCCCCATGCACACCTGGTCTCTGGCTGTCCTGCTGGTGAAACCGATGCTCGCCCCCAATGCACACCTGGTCGCCGGCCGTCCTGCTTGTGACACTGCTGCTCGCCCCCCATTCACAACATGGTCGCCGCCAGTCCTGCTGGTAACACCGCTTCCCCCCGCCCATTCACACTTGGTCGACAGCCGTCCTGCTGGTGAAACCGCTGCTCGCCCCCCATGCACACCTGGTCGCCCTCTGTCCTGCTGGTAACACCGCTGCTCACCCCCATTTACACCTGGTCGCCCACTGTCCTGCTAATGACATTGCTGCTCGCCCCCCATGCACAACTGGTCGCCGGCCATCCTGCTGGTGACACCGCTGCTCGCCCCCCACGCAAACCTGGTTGCCGGCTGTCCTGCTGATGACACTGCTGCTCGCCCCCAATGCACACCTGGTCTCAGGATGCCCTGCTGGTGACACAGCTGCTCGCCCCCCATTCACACCTGGTTGCCGGTCGTCCTGCTTGTGACACTGCTGCTCACTCCGCTTTCACACCCTGTCTCTGGCCGTACTGCACTGATGTTCGCCCACAATGCACATCTGGTCGCCGGCCGTCCTGCTGGTGACACTGCTGCTCACCCCCCTCATTCACACCTGGTCACCGGCCGTCCTGCTGGTGACAACGCTGCTCGCCCCCCTTTCACACCTGATCGCTGGTCGTCCTGCTGGTGACACCGCATTCCCCCCCCCCCCCATTCACACCTGGTTGCCGGCTGTCCTGCTGCTCGCCCCCCATCATGCACACCTGGTCTCAGGATACCCTGCTGGTGACACCACTGCTCGCCCCCCCAAGCGCACCTGGTCGCCGGTCGTCCTGCTTGTGACACTGCTGCTCGCCCCGCTTTCACACCTGGTGGCCGGTCGTCCTGCTGGTGACACACGCTCCCCCCCCCCCCCCCCCATTCACACCCGCTCGCCGGCCGTCCTGCTGGTGACACTGCTGCTCGCCCCCCATTCACACCTGGTGGTCGGTCGTCCTGCTGGTGACACCGCTTCTCCCCCCCCCCCCATTCACATCCGGTCGCCGGCCGTCCTGCTGGTGACACTGCTGCTCGCCCCCCATGCACACCTGGTCGCCGGCCGTCCTGCTGGTGACTCTGCTGCTCGCCCCCCATTCACGCCTCGTCGCCGGCCGTCCTGCTAGTGACACTGCTGCTCGCCCCCCCATGCGCACCTGGTCGCCGGCCATCCTGCTAGTGACACTGCTGCTCGCCCCCCATTCACACCTGGTCGCCGGACGTCCTGCCGGTGACACCGCTGCTCGCCCCCCATTCACACCTGGTCGCCGGCCGTCCTGCTGGTGACACCGCTGCTCGCCCCTCATGCACACCAGGTCGCCGGCTGTCCTGCTGGTGACACCGCTGCTCGCTCCGCATGCACACCAGGTCGCCGGCCATCCTGCTGGTGACACCGCTGCTCGCTCCGCATGCACACCTGGTCGCCGGCCATCCTGCTGGTGACACCGCTGCTCGCTCCGCATGCACACCTGGTCGCCGGCCATCCTGCTGGTGACACCGCTGCTCGCCCCCCATTCACACCTGGTCGCCGGACGTCCTACCGGTGACACCGCTGCTCGCCCCCCATTCACACCTGGTCGCCGGCCGTCCTGCTGGTGACACCGCTGCTCGCCCCTCATGCACACCAGGTCGCCGGCTATCCTGCTGGTGACACCGCTGCTCGCCCCCCATTCACACCTGGTCGCCGGCCGTCCTGCAGGTGACACCGCTGCTCGCCCCCCATTCACACCTGGTCGCCGGCCGTCCTGCTGGTGACACTGCTGCTTTCCCCCCATTCACACCTGGTCGCCGGCCGTCCTGTTGGTGACACTGCTGTTCGCCCCCCATTCACACCTGGTCGCCAGCCGTCCTGCTGGTGACACCGCTGCTCGCCCCCCATTCACACCTGGTCGCCGGCCGTCTTGCTGGTGACACCGCTGCTCGCCCCCCATTCACACCTGGTCGCCGGCCGTCCTACTGGTGACATCGCTGCTCGCCCCCCATTCACACCTGGTCGCCGGCTGTCCTGCTGGTGACACCGCTGCTCGCCCCCCATTCACACCTGGTCGCCGGGCCGTCCTGCTGGTGACACCGCTGCTCGCTCCCCATTCACACCTGGTTGCCGGCCGTCCTGCTGGTGACACCGCTGCTCGCCCCCCATGCACACCTGGTCGCCGGCCGTCCTGCTGGTGACACCGCTGCTCGCCCCCCATTCACACCTGGTCGCCGGCCGTCCTACTGGTGACACTGCTGTTCGCCCCCCATGCACACCTGGTCGCCGGCTGTCCTGCTGGTGACACCGCTGCTCGCCCCCCATCCACACCTGGTTGCCGGCCGTCCTGCTGGTGACACCGCTGCTCGCCCCCCATTCACACCTGATCGCCGGCCGTCCTGCTGGTGACACCGCTGCTCGCCCCCCATTCACACCTGGTCGCCGGCCGTCCTGCAGGTGACACTGCTGCTCGGCTCCCATCATGTACAGCTGGTCACCGGCCGTTCTCCTGGTGACACCGCTGCTCGCCCCCCATGCACACCTGGTCGCCGGCCGTCCTGCTGGTGACACCGCTGCTCGCCCCCCATGCACACCTGGTCGCCGGCCGTCCTGCTGCTGACACCGCTGTTCGCCCCCCATCCACACCTGGTTGCCGGCCATCCTTCTGGAGACACAGCTGCTCGCCCCCCATGCACACCTGGTCGCCGGCCGTCCTGCTGGTGACACCTGGTCGCCCCCCATTCACACCTGATCGCCGGCTGTCCTGCTGGTGACACCGCTGCTCGCCCCCCATTCACACCTGGTCGCTGGCCGTGCTGCTGGTGACACCGCTGCTCGCCCCCCATTCACACCTGGTCGCCGGCCGTCCTGCTGGTGACACTGCTGCTCGCCCCCCATTCACACCTGGTCGCCGGCCGTCCTGCCGGTGACACCGCTGCTCGCCCCCCATTCACACCTGGTCGCCGGCCGTCCTGCTGGTGACACCGCTGCTCGCCCCCCATTCACACCTGGTCGCCGGCCGTCCTGCTGGTGACACTGCTGTTCGCCCCCCATGCACACCTGGTCGCCGGCTGTCCTGCTGGTGACACCGCTGCTCGCCCCCCATCCACACCTGGTCGCCGGCCGTCCTGCTGGTGACACCGCTGCTCGCCCCCCATCCACACCTGGTTGCCGGCCGTCCTGCTGGTGACACCGCTGCTCGCCCCCCATTCACACCTGATCGCCGGCCGTCCTGCTGGTGACACCGCTGCTCGCCCCCCATTCACACCTGGTCGCCGGCCGTCCTGCTGGTGACACCGCTGCTCGCCCCCCATTCACACCTGGTCGCCGGCTGTCCTGCTGGTGACACCGCTGCTCGCCCCCCATGCACACCTGGTCGCCGTCCGTCCTGCTGGTGACACCGCTGCTCGCCCCCCATGCACACCTGGTCGCCGGCCGTCCTGCTGGTGACACTGCGGCTCGCCCCCCATTCACACCTGGTCGCCGGCCATCCTGCTGGTGACACTGCTGTTCGCCCCCCATTCACACCTGGTCGCCAGCCGTCCTGCTGGTGACACCGCTGCTCGCCCCCCATTCACACCTGGTCGCCGGCCTTCTTGCTGGTGACACCGCTGCTCGCCCCCCATTCACACCTGGTCGCCGGCCGTCCTACTGGTGACACCGCTGTTCGCCCCCCATTCACACCTGGTCGCCGGCTGTCCTGCTGGTGACACCGCTGCTCGCCCCCCATTCACACCTGGTCGCCGGCCGTCCTACTGGTGACACCGCTGCTCGCCCCCCATGCACACCTGGTCGCCGGCCGTCCTGCTGCTGACACCGCTGTTCGCCCCCCATCCACACCTGGTTGCCGGCCATCCTTCTGGAGACACAGCTGCTCGCCCCCCATGCACACCTGGTCGCCGGCCGTCCTGCTGGTGACACCGCTGCTCGCCCCCCATTCACACCTGGTCGCCGGCCGTCCTGCTGGTGACACCGCTGCTCGCCCCCCATGCACACCTGGTCGCCGGCCGTCCTGCTGGTGACACCGCTGCTCGCCCCCCATGCACACCTGGTCGCCGGCCGTCCTGCTGGTGACACTGCTGCTCGCCCCCCATTCACACCTGGTCGCCGGCCGTCCTGCTGGTGACACCGCTGCTCGCCCCCCATCCACACCTGGTTGCCGGCCGTCCTGCTGGTGACACCGCTGCTCGCCCCCCATTCACACCTGATCGCCGGCCGTCCTGCTGGTGACACCGCTGCTCGCCCCCCATTCACACCTGGTCGCCGGCCGTCCTGCTGGTGACACCGCTGCTCGCCCCCCATTCACACCTGGTCGCCGGCCGTCCTGCTGGTGACACCGCTGCTCGCCCCCCATGCACACCAGGTCGCCAGCCGTCCTGCTGGTGACACCGCTGCTCGCCCCCCATGCACACCTGGTCGCCGGCCGTCCTGCTGGTGACACCGCTGCTCGCCCCCCATTCACACCTGGTCGCCGGCCGTTCTGCTGGTGACACCGCTGCTCGCCCCCCATGCACACCTGGTCGCCGGCCGTCCTGCTGTTGACACTGCTGCTCGCCCCCCATTCATACCTGGTCGCCGGCCGTCCTGCTGGTGACACCGCTGCTCGCCCCCCATGCACACCTGGTCGCCGGCCGTCCTGCTGGTGACACCGCTGCTCGCCCCCCATTCACACCTGATCGCCGGCCGTCCTGCTGGTGACACTGCTGCTCGCCCCCCATTCACACCTGGTCGCCGGCCGTCCTGCTGGTGACACCGCTGCTCGCCCCCCATTCACACCTGATCGCCGGCCGTCCTGCTGGTGACACCGCTGCTCGCCCCCCATCCACACCTGGTTGCCGGCCGTCCTGCTGGTGACACCGCTGCTCGCCCCCCATTCACACCTGGTCGCCGGCCGTCCTGCTGGTGACACCGCTGCTCGCCCCCCATGCACACCTGGTCGCCGGCCGTCCTGCTGGTGACACCGCTGCTCGCCCCCCATGCACACCTGGTCGCCGGCCGTCCTGCTGGTGACACTGCTGCTCGCCCCCCATTCACACCTGGTCGCCGGCCGTCCTGCTGGTGACACCGCTGCTCGCCCCCCATGCACACCTGGTCGCCGGCCGTCCTGCTGGTGACACCGCTGCTCACCCTCCATCCACACCTGGTCGCCGGCCGTCCTGCTAGTGATACTGCTGCTCGCCCCCCATGCACACCTGGTTTCTGGCCGTCCTGCTGGTGACACCGCTGCTCGCCGACCAATCACACCTGATCGCCGGCCGTCCTGCTGGTGACACCGCTGCTCGCCCCCCATGCACACCTGGTCGCCGGCCGTCCTGCTGGTGACACTGCTGCTCGCCCCCCATTCACACCTGGTCGCCGGCCGTCCTGCTAGTGACACCGCTGCTCGCCCCCCATTCACACCTGGTCGCCGGCCGTCCTGCTGGTGACACCGCTGCTCGCCCCCCATGCACACCTGGTCGCCGGCCGTCCTGCTGGTGACACTGCTGCTCGCCCCCCATCCACACCTGGTCGCCGGCCGTCCTGCTAGTGATACTGCTGCTCGCCCCCCATCCACACCTGGTCGCCGGCCGTCCTGCTGGTGACACCGCTGCTCGCCCCCCATACACACCTGGTCGCCGGCCGTCCTGCTGGTGACACCGCTGCTCGCCCCCCATTCACACCTGGTCGCCGGCCGTCCTGCTGGTGACACCGCTGCTCGCCCCCCATCCACACCTGGTCGCCGGCCGTCCTGCTGGTGACACTGCTGCTCGCCCCCCATGCACACCTGGTCGCCGGCCGTCCTGCTGGTGACACTGCTGCTCGCCCCCCATTCACACCTGGTCGCCGGCCGTCCTGCTAGTGACACCGCTGCTCGCCCCCCATTCACACCTGGTCGCCGGCCGTCCTGCTGGTGACACTGCTGCTCGCCCCCCATTCACACCTGGTCGCCGGCCGTCCTGCTGGTGACACCGCTGCTCGCCCCCCATGCACACCTGGTCGCCGGCCGTCCTGCTGGTGACACTGCTGCTCGCCCCCCATCCACACCTGGTCGCCGGCCGTCCTGCTAGTGATACTGCTGCTCGCCCCCCATCCACACCTGGTCGCCGGCCGTCCTGCTGGTGACACCGCTGCTCGCCCCCCATACACACCTGGTCGCCGGCCGTCCTGCTGGTGACACCGCTGCTCGCCCCCCATTCACACCTGGTCGCCGGCCGTCCTGCTGGTGACACCGCTGCTCGCCCCCCATCCACACCTGGTCGCCGGCCGTCCTGCTAGTGATACTGCTGCTCGCCCCCCATGCACACCTGGATTCTGGCCGTCCTGCTGGTGACACCGCTGCTCGCCCCCCATTCACACCTGATCGCCGGCCGTCCTGCTGGTGACACCGCTGCTCGCCCCCCATGCACACCTGTTCGCCGGCTGTCCTGCTGGTGACACTGCTGCTCGCCCCCCATTCACACCTGGTCGCCGGCCGTCCTGCTAGTGACACCGCTGCTCGCCCCCCATTCACACCTGGTCGCCGGCCGTCCTGCTGGTGACACCGCTGCTCGCCCCCCATTCACACCTGGTCGCCGGCCGTCCTGCTGGTGACACCGCTGCTCGCCCCCCATCCACACCTGGTCGCCGGCCGTCCTGCTGGTGACACCGCTGCTCGCCCCCCATTCACACCTGGTCGCCGGCCGTCCTGCTGGTGACACCGCTGCTCGCCCCCCATGCACACCTGGTCGCCGGCCGTCCTGCTGGTGACACCGCTGCTCGCCCCCCATGCACACCTGGTCGCCGGCCGTCCTGCTGGTGACACTGCTGCTCGCCCCCCATTCACACCTGGTCGCTGGCCGTCCTGCTGGTGACACCGCTGCTCGACCCCCATCCACACCTGGTTGCCGGCCGTCCTGCTGGTGACACCGCTGCTCGCCCCCCATTCACACCTGATCGCCGGCCGTCCTGCTGGTGACACCGCTGCTCGCCCCCCATGCACACCTGGTCACCGGCCGTCCTGCTGGTGACACTGCTGCTCGCCCCCCATCCACACCTGGTCGCCGGCCGTCCTGCTAGTGATACTGCTGCTCGCCCCCCATCCACACCTGGTCGCCGGCCGTCCTGCTGGTGACACCGCTGCTCGCCCCCCATGCACACCTGGTCGCCGGCCGTCCTGCTGGTGACACCGCTGCTCGCCCCCCATTCACACCTGGTCGCCGGCCGTCCTGCTGGTGACACCGCTGCTCGCCCCCCATTCACACCTGGTCGCCGGCCGTCCTGCTAGTGATACTGCTGCTCGCCCCCCATCCACACCTGGTTGCCGGCCGTCCTGCTGGTGACACCGCTGCTCGCCCCCCATGCACACCTGGTCGCCGGCCGTCCTGCTGGTGACACCGCTGCTCGCCCCCCATTCACACCTGGTCGCCGGCCGTCCTGCTAGTGATACTGCTGCTCGCCCCCCATCCACACCTGGTCGCCGGCCGTCCTGCTAGTGACACCGCTGCTCGCCCCCCATGCACACCTGGTCGCCGGCCGTCCTGCTGGTGACACCGCTGCTCGCCCCCCATGCACACCTGGTCGCCGGCCGTCCTGCTAGTGATACTGCTGCTCGCCCCCCATCCACACCTGGTTGCCGGCCGTCCTGCTGGTGACACCGCTGCTCGCCCCCCATGCACACCTGGTCGCCGGCCGTCCTGCTGGTGACACCGCTGCTCGCCCCCCATTCACACCTGGTCGCCGGCCGTCCTGCTAGTGATACTGCTGCTCGCCCCCCATGCACACCTGGTCGCCGGCCGTCCTGCTAGTGACACCGCTGCTCGCCCCCCATGCACACCTGGTCGCCGGCCGTCCTGCTGGTGACACCGCTGCTCGCCCCCCATGCACACCTGGTCGCCGGCCGTCCTGCTAGTGACACCGCTGCTCGCCCCCCATGCACACCTGGTCGCCGGCCGTCCTGCTGGTGACACCGCTGCTCGCCCCCCATGCACACCTGGTCGCCGGCCGTCCTGCTGGTGACACCGCTGCTCGCCCCCCATTCACACCTGGTCGCCGGCCGTCCTGCTAGTGATACTGCTGCTCGCCCCCCATGCACACCTGGTCGCCGGCCGTCCTGCTAGTGACACCGCTGCTCGCCCCCCATGCACACCTGGTCGCCGGCCGTCCTGCTGGTGACACCGCTGCTCGCCCCCCATGCACACCTGGTCGCCGGCCGTCCTGCTAGTGACACCGCTGCTCGCCCCCCATGCACACCTGGTCGCCGGCCGTCCTGCTGGTGACACCGCTGCTCGCCCCCCATGCACACCTGGTCGCCAGCCGTCCTACTGGTGACACCGCTGCTCGCCCCCCATGCACACCTGGTCGCCGGCCACAGTAGTTCTACATGGTGAAAGAAGTAAGTAGATGTGCAGAAAAGACAAACAACGTGCTTCCTTCCTAACAGGAGATAAAAGTGTCTTCCCTTCTCCCCGCCACCCCACCCCCACTAGGGGTGCACCTCTTTATTAGAGTAGGGACCCCAGCTCCCTCTCACAGCCTCCCCCATGACTTGTGGGAGGGACCTGGGACTCCGGCTGCTTGGAGATCAAATGTCGTCTGATGCAAGAGAAGCGTGGGATTGCATCAAGGCTCTGTGGGACCCCAGACTGTAGCCCCCCGCGTACCCCGCACTCACCCAGCACAGCGAAGGGGCGCTCCACTCTTGGGGGGACTTTTACTTGAAGCTGGAGTTCCCGGAGAGTGAATTCTGTCACCCTGCAGACAGGCAGAAAGGCCCACCCTGGCCAACCCCACGCTGGTGACACCCAGAGGCTGGCCCGCCCCGCCGCATGGAGGGTGGGGGCCCCCAGAAAAGAGGCACTTAACCCTCTGTTACCAGGAATGGCATTGTTTGCCTGGGGAACTACAAGTCTCAGCATGTCGCATGCATGATGGCGGATCCCCTCCGAGCCTCTAGTCACGCTACGGATTTCCATAAAGTAGCTCGTTCATCTGAAGTCTTCGGCGTAACACAGAGCAGAAGCCGTTGGTTTACGCCGCGTCTACGGGCAGAAGAGCGTCCGTGTCGGAGAGCTCACACTCCGCACGATATTCTCACCAGGAAACGCGAATGCTCCTCTGCCGCGGCGCCATTTCTGTCTGCTTTGCCTGGACAAAGATTATGAATTAACCGTCTTCCCGCAGCGGCCAATCACAGCGCAGCTGAATACCGTATGAATTGAGAGCTGCATTGTGATTCGTCGCCGTGGCAAAGAGACCGTTTCATAAATCTTCCACATCTATCGCACTGTAGACCTGCGATGTCACAAGGCCAAGCTGCACAGCGCCTCTTTATTGCTCGCGATTACTGGCAAATGGATTCATTTGAAGAAGCTCCATGCACGTTCTGCATGATGTTCTGGGGGCGATGTCCAGGCTGATCTGAAGGGTGCTGTGAAAGGCTTTCTGGTGGCTCTCTGGAGGGCGTTCTGGGGAAGTTCTGGAGGGTGTTCTGAGGGCGCTCTGGGGACACTCTGCAGGGTGTTCTGGGGGGTGCTCTGAATGACATTCTGGGGGCACTCTGGAGGGTGTTCTGGGGACGCTCTGGAGGTGCTCTGGAGAGCGTTCTGAAGGGCTTCTGGGTGCGATATGGAGGCTGTTCTGTGGACACTGTGGAGGGTGCTCTGAGGGGTGTTCTTGGGGTTCTCTGGAGTGTGTTTGGGGATGCTCTGGAGGGTGTTCTGGGGCGCTCCGGTTAATGTTCTGGAGGGTGATCTGGAAACGCTCTGCAGGATGTTCTGGTGGTGCTCTGGTGATTGTTCTGGGGGTGCTCTGAAGGGCATTCTGGGGGCTCTCTAGAGGGTGCTCTGGAAGATGTTCTGGGGATGCACTGGCGGTGTTCTGGGGGTTCTCTGGAGAGCATTCTGGGGGTGCTCTGGAGGGTGTTCTGGCGAAGCTCGAGGGCATTCTTGGGAAGCTCTGGAGAGTATTCTGTAGGGTGTTCTGGGGGCATTCTGTGGACACTCTGGAGGGTGTTCAGGAGGGCATTCTGCGGGTGCTCTGGAGGGCGTTCTGGAGCATGTTCTGGGGACGATCTGGAGGATGTTCTGGGGACACCCTGGAGAGCGTTCTTGGGGTGTTCTGGAGGCTCTCTGGAGGGTATTCTGAAAACGCTCCGAAGGGTGTTCTGGGGAGGCTCTGGAGGGTATTCTGGGGACGCTCTAAGGAGTGTTCTGTGGTGCACTGGAGGGTGTTCTGGAGGGCGTTCTTGGGGACACTCTGGAGGTCCTTCTGGTGAGCTTTCTTGGGGGAACTCTGGAGAGTGTTCTGGGGATGCTCTGGAGCATGTTTTAGAGAGCATCCGGGGACGCTATGGAGGGTGTTCTGGGGATGCTCTGGAGGGTGTTCTAGAGGGCATTCTGGGGGCGCTCTGGAGGCCGTTCTGGATGGTGTTCTGGGGATGATTTGGAGGGTTTTCTGGGGATGCTCTGGAGGGTGTTCTGGGGATACTCTGGAGGGTGTTTTGGAGGGCGTTTTGGGGCGCTCCAGAGGGTGTCCTAGGGGGGCTCTGAAGGGTGTTCTAGAGGGCATTCTGGGGACACTCTGGAGGCCGTTCTGGACATTGTTCTGGGGATGATTTGAAGGGTATTCTGGGGATGCTCTGGAAGGTGTTCTGGAAAGTGTTCTAGGGGTGCTCTGAAGGGTATTTTAAAGGGCGTTCTGTGGGTGCTCTGGAGGGTGTTCTGGGGACGATCAGGAGGGTGTTCTGGAGGGCACTCTGAAGAGAGTTCTGAGGTCACTCTGGAGGGCGTTCTGGAGCACTCTGGAGGGTTTTATGCTGGCACTCTGGAAGGTGTTATGTGGAAGTTCTGGAGGGTGTTTTAGGGATGCTCTGGAGGGTGTTCTGGGGGGGCTCTGGAGGATGTTATAGAGGGTGCTCTCAGGGGGCATTCTGGAGGCTCTTTGGAGAGCGTACAGTAAGCTGTTCTGGTAGTGCTCTGGAGGGTGTTCTGGGGACGCTCTGAAGGGTGTTCTGAGGACGCCCTGGAGGGTGTTCTGAGGACGCTCTGGAGGGTGTTCTCGGGTGCTCTGAAGGCTGTTCTAGAGGGCATTCTGGGGGCGCTCTGGAGGCCGTTCTGGACGGTGTTCTGGGGACGCTCTGGGGGGTGTTCTGAAAAGTGTTCTAGGGGCGCTCTGAAGGGTATTCTAAAGTGCTTTCTGTGGGTGCTCTGGAGGGTGTTCTGGGGATGATCTGAAGGGTATTCTGGAGGGCACTGTAAAGAGAGTTCTGAGGTTGCTCTGGAGGGCGTTCTGGATGGTGTTCTGGGGCACTCTGGAGGGTTTTATGGCAGCACTCTGGAGGGTGTTATGGGGACACTCTGGAGGGCGTTCTGGAAATGTTCTGGAGGGCATTCTGGGACGCTCAATGGCGCTCTAGAGGGTGTTCTGGGGGCGCTCTGAAGGGTTTCAGGGACGCTCTGGAGGGCGTTCTGTGGGCACTCTGGAGGGCGTTCTGAAGGTGGGGGGAGGGCATTCTCGGGGCGCTCTGGAGGGCGTTCTGGGGTTGCTCTGGAGGGCGTTCTGGGGACGCTCTGGAGGGTGTTCTGGGGCACTCTGGAGGGTGTTCTGGGGCGCTCTGGAGGGTGTTCTGGGGCGCTCTGGAGGGCGTTCTGGGGGTGCTCTGGAGGGTGTTCTGGGGCACTCTGGAGGGTGTTCTGGGGCACTCTGGAGGGTGTTCTGGGGCGCTCTGGAGGGTGTTCTGGGGGTGCTTTGGAGGGTGTTCTGGGGCGCTTTGGAGGGTGTTCTGGGGCGCTCTGGAAGGTGTTTTGGGGCGCTCTGGAGGGTGTTCTGAGGGTGCTCTGGACGGTGTTCTGGGTCGCTCTGGAGGGTGTTCTGGGGACGCTCTGGAGGGTGTTCTGGGGACGCTCTGGAGGGTGCTCTGGAGGGCGTTCTGGGGTGCTCTGGAGGGTGTTCTGGGGGTGCTCTGGAGGGCGTTCTGGGGCGCTCTGGAGGGCGTTTTTGGGACGCTCTGGAGGGTGTTCTGGGGACGCTCTGGAGGGCATTCTGGGGGTGCTCTGGAGGGTGTTCTGGGGCACTCTGGAGGGTGTTCTGGGGCGCTCTGGAGGGCATTCTGGGGGTGCTCTGGAGGGTGTTCTGGGGCACTCTGGAGGGTGTTCTGGGGCGCTCTGGAGGGTGTTCTGGGGGTGCTTTGGAGGGTGTTCTGGGGCGCTCTGGAAGGTGTTTTGGGGCGCTCTGGAGGGTGTTCTGAGGGTGCTCTGGACGGTGCTCTGGGTCGCTCTGGAGGGTGTTCTGGGGACGCTCTGGAGGGTGTTCTGGGGACGCTCTGGAGGGTGCTCTGGAGGGCGTTCTGGGGTGCTCTGGAGGGTGTTCTGGGGGTGCTCTGGAGGGCGTTCTAGGGTGCTTTGGAGGGTGTTCTGGGGCGCTCTGGAGGGCGTTTTTGGGACGCTCTGGAGGGTGTTCTGGGGACGCTCTTGAGAGCGTTCTGAAGGGCTTTTGGGTGCGATATGGAAGCTGTTCTGCGGACACTGTGGAGGGTGCTCTGAGGGGTGTTCTTGGGGTTCTCTGGAGAGTGTTTAAGGATACTCTGGAGGGCGTTCTGGGGGTGCTCTGGAGGTTGTTCTGGAGGCCGCAAACAAGGCGTGATATGGCGGGCTAGAGGTCACTTCTATCAGCGGACGCCTTCACCTGTATGCAGACTCGCATGTTCATCAGACATTACACGCTTACGAGAGAATCCCCATGTAGATGAGCTGCGATATATCCAGGCAGGACCCCAATAACCCCTCGGACTTCCTGCAGATCTCCTCCTGATGCCCCGCCGAGTGTTTGCATCACTTTCCATCTTGTCCTTTCACTACTTTACCTTCATTAAAAGGGTTAGAAAAACATGGCTGCTTTCTTTCAAACACAGCGCCACCCTGACCAGAGGGCTGTGTGCAGTACTGCAGCTTTATTGAAGTAAATGGGGGCTGAGTTGCAGTACCAGACACAACCCTCCGACAAGGGTGGCGCTGTGTTTGGAAAAAGCAGCCATGTTTTTCTAACCCCTTTAACCCTTTCACCATTGGAGAGTTGAGAAGGGATGTTATCAGATTTAATGCTGGCAGATTGTTGTGCATGCTAAAATGGTGTTTATGGGGTCTGACAGGACTGAACTATCAGAACAGGAAGTGTTATCATGGGGACACAGCTATCACATTGCTTAAAAACTGCCATCCACAATTTCCCCGCTGGGGGGATTCAGATCAGACGTCCCCTTTAAGGGTTATTTCCCATCAATATAAGTCCGGTTCCCGGAGAGTCTAATCTCTTCTCATCATCCGCCCGCTGCTCCCCGGCGGGCGCTCCGGTGTTATGGCTGCACTAGCCAGCAATGAGCCTCCGTTGGCAGAGGCCGTCACCCCCAAGTGCCAGCCGTCTCATATCTCTTGCTTACATTCTGCCACCAGTGAGCGCCCCCTAGTGGTGGCTGCCAATAGACGGAACCTTGTCATACCTCAGGGAACAACGCGCTGCGCTGCCAATATGTGACGATGTTGGCACAATATGCTGGACCTCTTCATGTTCCTGCGGCTCCGCTGTTCGCCCATCTAGAAAGCAGAGCTCCGCCATAACCCGCTCGGTGACCAGAAGCTCCGCCTTCATCGGGGTGAGGCGGGAATATCTTCCTGTGCCCTGCAGCCAAAGTCGTCATCGTGAATCTCGTTTCCTAGACAAACTATTCAAAATTCACAAACAGCGAACATTTTTTACGGACACGTCACAGAATTACGCGTCTGTTTGGTTGTCTGCCGATATGAAGCCAACATTACACAGCCCGGTCACCGCGAATAAAGAAGAACGGGCTACGCGCAGAAATGTAACGTCTCGCCAGCGGCGTCCTGAGGAGGTTTTAATTGAAGGGATCGTCCGGTTACTGGAGACCCCCTGTCAGATAGGACCCCTGTAGTAAATTAAAGTGAACTCTAGTTACCCCTCTGCGGCGGCCGGGATCCGGCGCTGTGGTCCCGCTGATTGTTGGCCGCGGTTTCACCGCTCGTTCGCCTAGCATCCTGGGAGCCATAAATGACGCTGCAGACTGATTGGCCGCAGCAGTCAGCTGATTTCCTGTGACTACTGCAGTGCTGCGTCCCAGCGGCCGCGGTGGGGGAACCATAGCTCACATAATAAAGGGGGTTCTAGTGAGGGGGGAACCCAGCTGTGTGGGGGTCATCCGCCGGCCCCAAGAGTCGGCGACCGGCCCTGTAAAAGCCTCACCTTGGAAACTCTGTGATGATGCAGATGTGGCATCCGATGGCAGCCCCCCCAGGCCAAAGGATTCTCTAAGACACGCTATGGCGCCCCCTACAGGAGCCGGCCGTATCGGCAGTCAGCTGATAACATCCCTTTATACCATCTAGAGGCCGCGGTGAGCGCAGTATGGGGGCACAGATCGGTGAGGGGTCGGCAGAGGCGTCCGACAAGCCAGCATCCTCCCACCCCCCTGTTTAACCCATGTGGGAAGGGATCATGTGGTAAATGGGCCAAAGTAGAAACCGGCGTGAAAATAGGTGGAAGGCGCTACCGAGCGGCGGCTGGTAAACTGCACCATGAGCGATGAGCTTTATGCAGCAGGAGCCGTGAAGCTCATCGTTACGTTTAAACAGCCGCCGTTCAATAGGAACCGCCGCTGTGTATCTGGGACGAGGCGAGGGGAGAAATCTCCTGCACTGCCCCCTGCTGGCCGCTCCGTGAGTCTCAGTAAGCTCATTACATAATACTGTCTACTGAGCCGGAGTATCTAAGCCGGACCTGCATAATACTGTCTACTGAGCCGGAGTATCTAAGCTGCTCCTGCATATTACTGTCTACTGAGCCGGAGTATCTAAGCCGGACCTGTATAATACTGTCTACTGAGCCGGAGTATCTAAGCCGGACCTGTATAATACTGTTCGCTGAGCCAGAGTATCTAAGCCGGACCTGCATAATACTGTCTACTGAGCCAGAGTATCTAAGCCGGACCTGTATAATACTGTTCGCTGAGCCAGAGTATCTAAGCCGGACCTGCATAATACTGTCTACTGAGCCAGAGTATCTAAGCCGGACCTGCATAATACTGTCTACTGTGCCAGAGTATCTAAGCCGGACCTGCATAATACTGTCTACTGAGCCGGAGTATCTAAGCCGGACCTGCATAATACTGTCTACTGAGCCGGAGTATCTAAGCCGGACCTACATAATACTGTCTACTGAGCCGGAGTATCTAAGCCGGACCTGTATAATACTGTTCGCTGAGCCAGAGTATCTAAGCCGGACCTACATAATACTGTCTACTGAGCCAGAGTATCTAAGCCGGACCTGTATAATACTGTTCGCTGAGCCAGAGTATCTAAGCCGGACCTGCATAATACTGTCTACTGAGCCAGAGTATCTAAGCCGGACCTGTATAATACTGTTCGCTGAGCCAGAGTATCTAAGCCGGACCTGCATAATACTGTCTACTGAGCCAGAGTATCTAAGCCGGACCTGCATAATACTGTCTACTGAGCCGGAGTATCTAAGCCGGACCTACATAATACTGTCTACTGAGCCGGAGTATCTAAGCCAAACCTGCATAATACTGTCTACTGAGCCGGAGTATCTAAGCCGGACCTGCATAATACTGTCTACTGAGCCGGAGTATCTAAGCCGGACCTACATAATACTGTCTACTGAGCCGGAGTATCTAAGCCGGACCTGCATAATACTGTCTACTGAGCCGGAGTATCTAAGCCAAACCTGCATAATACTGTCTACTGAGCCGGAGTATCTAAGCCGGACCTGCATAATACTGTCTACTGTGCCAGAGTATCTAAGCCGGACCTGCATAATACTGTCTACTGAGCCGAAGTATCTAAGCCGGACCTGCATAATACTGTCTACTGAGCCGGCGTATCTAAGCCGGACCTGCATAATACTGTCTACTGAGCCGGAGTATCTAAGCCGGACCTGCATAATACTGTCTACTGAGCCGGAGTATCTAAGCCGGACCTGCATAATACTGTCTACTGAGCCGGAGTATCTAAGCCGGACCTGCATAATACTGTCTACTGAGCCGGAGTATCTAAGCCAAACCTGCATAATACTGTCTACTGAGCCAGAGTATCTAAGCCGGACCTGCATAATACTGTCTACTGAGTCGGAGTATCTAAGCCGGACCTGCATAATACTGTCTACTGAGCCAGAATATCTAAGCCGGACCTGTATAATACTGTCTACTGAGCCGGAGTATCTAAGCGGGTCCTGCATAATACTGTCTACTGAGCCAGAGTATCTAAGCCGGACCTGCATAATACTGTCTACTGAGCCAGAGTATCTAAGCCGGACCTGCATAATACGGTCTACTGAGCCGGAGTATCTAAGCCGGACCTGCATAATACTGTCTACTGAGCCGGAGTATCTAAGCCGGACCTGCATAATACTGTCTACTGAGCCAGAGTATCTAAGCTGCTCCTGCATGTTACTGTCTACTGAGCCGGACTATCTAAGCCGGACCTGTATAATACTGTCTACTGAGCCAGAGTATCTAAGCCGGACCTGGATAATACTGTCTACTGAGCCAGAGTATCTAAGCCGGACCTGGATAATACTGTCTACTGAGTCGGAGTATCTAAACCGGACCTGCATAATACTGTCTACTGAGCCGGAGTATCTAAGCCGGACCTGCATAATACTGTCTACTGTGCCAGAGTATCTAAGCCGGACCTGCATAATACTGTCTACTGAGCCGGAGTATCTAAGCCGGACCTGTATAATACTGTCTACTGAGCCGGAGTATCTAAACCGCTCCCGCATAATACTGTCTACTGAGCCGGAGTATCTAAGCCGGACCTGCATAATACTGTCTACTGAGCCGGAGTATCTAAGCCGGACCTACATAATACTGTCTACTGAGCCGGAGTATCTAAGCCGGACCTGCATAATACTGTCTACTGAGCCGGAGTATCTAAGCCAAACCTGCATAATACTGTCTACTGAGCCGGAGTATCTAAGCCGGACCTGCATAATACTGTCTACTGTGCCAGAGTATCTAAGCCGGACCTGCATAATACTGTCTACTGAGCCGAAGTATCTAAGCCGGACCTGCATAATACTGTCTACTGAGCCGGCGTATCTAAGCCGGACCTGCATAATACTGTCTACTGAGCCGGAGTATCTAAGCCGGACCTGCATAATACTGTCTACTGAGCCGGAGTATCTAAGCCGGACCTACATAATACTGTCTACTGAGCCGGAGTATCTAAGCCGGACCTGCATAATACTGTCTACTGAGCCGGAGTATCTAAGCCAAACCTGCATAATACTGTCTACTGAGCCAGAGTATCTAAGCCGGACCTGCATAATACTGTCTACTGAGTCGGAGTATCTAAGGCGGACCTGCATAATACTGTCTACTGAGCCAGAATATCTAAGCCGGACCTGTATAATACTGTCTACTGAGCCAGAGTATCTAAGCCGGTCCTGCATAATACTGTCTACTGAGCCAGAGTATCTAAGCCGGACCTGCATAATACTGTCTACTGAGCCAGAGTATCTAAGCCGGACCTGCATAATACTGTCTACTGAGCCGGAGTATCTAAGCCGGACCTGCATAATACCGTCTACTGAGCCGGAGTATCTAAGCCGGACCTGCATAATACTGTCTACTGAGCCGGAGTATCTAAGCCGGACCTGCATAATACTGTCTACTGAGCCAGAGTATCTAAGCTGCTCCTGCATGTTACTGTCTACTGAGCCGGACTATCTAAGCCGGACCTGTATAATACTGTCTACTGAGCCAGAGTATCTAAGCCGGACCTGCATAATACTGTCTACTGAGCCAGAGTATCTAAGCCGGACCTGCATAATACTGTCTACTGAGCCAGAGTATCTAAGCCGGACCTGGATAATACTGTCTACTGAGTCGGAGTATCTAAACCACTCCTGCATAATACTGTCCGCTGAGCCGGAGTATCTAAACCGGACCTGCATAATACTGTCTACTGAGCCGGAGTATCTAAGCCGGACCTGCATAATACTGTCCGCTGAGCCAGAGTATCTAAGCTGCTCCTGCATGTTACTGTCTACTGAGCCGGACTATCTAAGCCGGACCTGTATAATACTGTCTACTGAGCCAGAGTATCTAAGCCGGACCTGCATAATACTGTCCGCTGAGCCAGAGTATCTAAGCTGGACCTGCATAGTACTGTCTACTGAGCCGGAGTATCTAAGCCAGACCTGCAAAATACTGTCTACTGAGCCAGAGTATCTAAGCTGCTCCAGCATAATACTGTCTACTGAGCCAGAGTATCTAAGCCGGATCTGCATAATACTGTCTACTGAGTCAGAGTATCTAAGCCGGACCTGCATAATACTGTCTACTGAGCCAGAGTATCTAAGCCAGACCTACATAATTCTGTCTACTGAGCCAGAGTATCTAAGCCACTCCTGCATAATACTGTCTACTGAGCCGGAGTATCTAAGCCAGACCTGCATAATACTGTCTACTGAGCTGGAGTATCTAAGCTGCTCCTGCATAATACTGTCTACTGAGCCAGAGTATCTAAGCCGAACCTGCATAATACTGTCTACTGAGCCGGAGTATCTAAGCTGGACCTGCATAATACTGTCTACTGAGCCGGAGTATCTAAACCTCAGATGCCTGGACAGGTACCGCCTGTACAACGGCCTGAGGAGGAAACTCGAACATCTCGTTTCGACTGGAGGTAGCCGCGAGGAGATCTCCAGAGTGAAATCTTTGCTCAAGAAGTGCCAGTACGATAGACACGCATTGTTGGTTTTTGAGAGGGATTTCGGGAAGTACCGCTCGCCCGACCCTTACAGAAACTGTAGGATGTCAGTGAATAGTAAAGTGGTCACTGGACTGATTGACAGTACGGGGTCCCTGAATCGATCCAGATGAGGGATTCTGGAGGTCGTCAGATCCTACTACTCGCAACTCTTGGGAAAGTGGGATCTAGATTCGGAAGTGATGTCGGCTTTCCTGGCTGAAACTGTCCCTGAGCCGGGGGTAGACACCTCTCTTGGCGTTTTGACAGGAGAGATCAGAATAGAGGAAGTTAGACTGGCGATTGATGGGCTCCGGCTCAAAAAGTCGCCAGGACCGGATGGATTAACATCCGAGTATTATAAGACCTTCAAGGACCTCTTGAGTCCCCTCTTGACGGAGGTATTAAATGAGTGTCTTTCCTCGGGCACTCTGCCAAAGTCAATGAGGAGGTCGGCCTTGATCATTCTGTCAAAGGGTAAAGACTCGAGCCGTATTGAGAACTGGCGTCCCATAGCACTTCTCAATACGGACAGGAAGGTTCTGGCAAAAGTGCTGTTTAATCGGTTGGTCAAGTTTGCACCCCGGCTCCTCTCGGGGGCGCAGCATTGCTCTGTTCCAGGCCATAGCACCTTTAGTGCTGTTCTCGGTGTCCGGGAGGCAGTGGAGCAGGGTAGGGCTGGTCACTGGGAGGGGTACCTGCTGTTCTTGGATCAGGCCAAAGCGTTTGATCGGGTTAATCACGAGTACCTCTGGTCAGTCCTTCTGAGATACGGCCTGCCAGTGGGGTTTGTTGATTGGCTGCGAACATTGTATGCAGGGGCTGAGACTTTCCCGCTGGTGAACGGCTGGCTTGGCCGCCCTTTTGAGGTGGGGTCCGGCGTCCGTCAGGGCTGTCCTCTAAGTCCCCTGTTGTATGTGTTTGTGATAGATCCCTTCCTTAGGAGGGTTGATCGTGGACCTATAGCAGGGGTCGGGATGGACCGGGCGGTGCCGGAGGCTACCCTGAGGGCAGTGGCATACGCTGATGATGTCACGCTCTTCGTATCCTCAAGGGAGGAGGCGGAGTTTGTGGTATCAGAGGTGGATCGCTACTCGGAGGCATCCGGGTCCAGATTCAACTGGGATAAGTGTGAAAGTCTCTGGTTAGGAAGGGGGGATCCTGTGTTTGATCTCCCGGACACTCTTCCGGTGCCCCAGACTTCAGCAAAAGTTCTTGGCATCAAATTTGGCCAGGGGGATTACCCCATGCAAAATTGGGTAGACAGGCTGGATGGTGCCACTCAGAAGGTAAATCAGTGGAAGGGTTGGTCTTTAACCCTTCGGGAAAGAGTTAGCCTGATCAAAACATACCTGCTCCCTTTATTCATCTACCTGGGCAGCGTATGCATTTTGCCAGAACCTCTCTGGACTCGGGTCTACAACCTGTTCTTCCTAATGTTGTGGGGGAACAGGTTGAACCTGATCAGGAGAGATGTTACATACCGCACGAGGAGACTAGGGGGGTTATCTATGGTCAACCCCGTGGTGTTTCTTGTAAACACTTTTTTTAAGATCAACATAGGCAACCTCTGGCAAGAGAGGGCTCCTCCGTGGATCTACTCCTGCAGGGGATGGTTTCGGCCCTTCTTCCAGGAATGGGAGACAGGAGGGCGAGTGAAGGACCTTCGCACGCAGCACGGACATCTCCCGGCTTACGCTACCTTGGTTCTGAAGGTGATACGCCGGTGGGGTCTGGGGATGTGGGAGATCAGGACTCTGACGAGGAGGCTCCTCGACGAAAGAGTCCTGTTGACCCATTTCCAGAAGCCCCTGGCGCTCAAGGACTGCCCAAGTCGGGACCTGGAGGGAGGGTTACGTTTACTGAATTCAACCCGGGTCCCCTTGAAGTTTTGGGACTTGGCTTGGCGCTGCTTTCACGGGAGACTGTATGTAAGGGGTAACTTGAAGAGCAGGCCTCTGATTGACAGGGGTTGCCCCCGTCAGGAGTGCAGCGACGTGCTGGAAAGCATGGAGCATTTCCTGCTTCAGTGCCCCTTTAATACAGAGGTTTACCAACGGGTAGGGGTCTCCATAGGCTGGCGTCAGCTGGCACACCTCTCCTACGCGGAGTGGGCTTATGGAGCGTTCAGAGGCCTTGGTGGCAGGGACCGCTGCACTTTATTTCTAGTTAGCCTAGTGGTCAGGTTCCACATCTGGAGTGCACGGTGTCTAGTCTCGACGGAGCTGAAAGTCCTCCCCGTGGATACGGTATGTAGGAACATCCTGGGTGACCTGGTGAAGGTGCGTTCTTTGGAGTATGAGAGGCTGGGCACATCTAAGGCTTCTCTCCTATGGAGAGGGCTTGTATTTCGTTAGGGACAGTCTTTTCTTAATCTTCTAGGGGCAGAGTAGGGAGAGAATAGGGACAGGATAGGGAGAGAGGAGGGATAGGATGGGGAGAGAGGAGGGATAGGATGGGGAGAGAGGAGGGATAGGATGGGGAGAGAGGAGGGATAGGGCAGGGACAGGTTTCCCTGAAGGGTCAGACTGAGGGGCAGACTAAGGACAGTCTAGGGCAAATTAGGGAGAGAATAGGGAAACCTGTTTTAAATTCAAGGGATAGTACATTGTGATGTCTGTGCCCGGCTTATCACCTCCAGTCCTGGTGGGGGGCTGTGAGTGCACCATGAAGCTTTTTGTTTTGATTTGGGCAAAATGGAATGAAGTAGGGCTGCAGGAGAGCCGACCTTAGGCTTTCGGGTTATGTATATAGTATATATTATGTATGTTGGTTGGAGTGTATTATGGTTTTGTATATATTGTATATATTCACATTTTGGGTGGTAGGTAGGTTGGGTGGGGAGTTGGGGGGAGTGGGATTCACGCCTTGAGCCACAGCCTGGCACGTCCTGAACTGAACTCTGGGCACGGACTGATGGAGCGGGCTTGGCCCCCAAGCTGTACTGGGGACCCAAAAAAAAAATTACATATATTTTTAGTTAGTTTTTTATGCCAGTTGGCTCAGTCTTTCTGTTTATATTTGCTTATTTATGTTGCTATTTCAGTTATTTCTGCTGTTTATGTTATTGCTTCCATTTGTTCTGTGTGGGTGCAGTGCGGCACGGCTGGACCGGGAGGTGTAGTTTACAGGGTTTTATATTTTAGGTATATACTTGTATATTGTGTTATATGCTGAGTGTGTATGTGTGTGGGTGTGTACGGCGGGGGGAAGCCCGGATATGGACATTTTACTTTGTTTATGGATCACGGACTGTGGGGGAAGGGCCTTATATTGCTTTATATGGTTATTCTTATTGTTGCCGTTTGTCTTTGTTGTGTTTTTTACTTTTATAATAAAAGATCTACAGGATGTAACTCAGGAGCAGTACAGGATAAGTAATGTATGTACACAGTAACTCCACCAGCAGAATAGTGAGTGCAGCTCTGCAGTATAATACAGGATGTAACTCAGGATCAGTACAGGATAAGTAATGTATGTACACAGTAACTCCACCAGCAGAATAGTGAGCACAGCTCTGGAGTATAATACAGGATGTAACTCAGGATCAGTACAGGATAAGTAATGTACGTACACAGTGAATCCACCACCAGCAGAATAGTGAGTGCAGCTCTGGGGTATAATACAGGATGTAACTCAGGATCAGTACAGGATAAGTAATGTATGTACACAGTGACTCCACCAGCAGAATAGTGAGCACAGCTCTGGAGTATAATACAGGATGTAACTCAGGATCAGTACAGGATAAGTAATGTACGTACACAGTGAATCCACCACCAGCAGAATAGTGAGTGCAGCTCTGGGGTATAATACAGGATGTAACTCAGGAGCAGTACAGGATACGTAATGTACACAGTGACTCTACCAGCAGAATAGTGAGTGCAGCTCTGGAGTATAATACAGGATGTAACTGAGGAGCAGTACAGGATAAGTAATGTATGTACACAGTGACTCCACCAGCAGAATAGTGAGTGCAGCTCTGGGGTATAATACAGGATGTAACTCAGGATCAGTACAGGATAAGTAATGTATGTACACAGTGACTCCACCAGCAGAATAATGAGTGCAGCTCTGGGGTATAATACAGGATGTAACTCAGGATCAGTACAGGATAAGTAATGTATGTACACAGTGACTCCACCAGCAGAATAGTGAGTGCAGCTCTTGGGTATAATACAGGATGTAACTCAGGGTCAGTACAGGATAAGTAATGTATGTACACAGTGACTCCACCAGCAGAATAGTGAGTGCAGCTCTGGAGTATAATACAGGATGCAACTCAGGAGCAGTACAGGATAAGTAATGTATGTACACAGTGACTCCACCAGCAGAATAGTGAGTGCAGCTCTGGAGCATAATACAGGATGTAACTCAGGAGCAGTACAGGATAAGTAATGTATGTACACAGTGACTCCACCAGCAGAATAGTGAGTGCAGCTCTGGGGTATAATACAGGATGTAACTCAGGATCAGTACAGGATAAGTAATGTATGTACACAGTGACTCCACCAGCAGAATAGTGAGTGCAGCTCTGGGGTATAATACAGGATGTAACTCAGGGTCAGTACAGGATAAGTAATGTATGTACACAGTGACTCCACCAGCAGAATAGTGAGTGCAGCTCTGGGGTATAATACAGGATGTAACTCAGGAGCAGTACAGGATAAGTAATGTATGTACACAGTGACTCCACCAGCAGAATAGTGAGTGCAGCTCTGGAGTATAATACAGGATGTAACTCAGGATCAGTACAGGATAAGTAATGTATGTACACAGTGACTCCACCAGCAGAATAGTGAGTGCAGCTCTGGAGTATAATACAGGATGTAATTCAGCATCAGTACAGGATAAGTAATGTATGTACACAGTGACTCCACCAGCAGAATAGTGAGTACAGCTCTGGGGTATAATACAGGATAAGTAATGTATGTACACAGTGACCCCACCAGCAGAATAGTGAGTGCAGCTCTGGAGTATAATACAGGATGTAACTCAGGATCAGTACAGGATAAGTAATGTATGTACACAGTGACTCCACCAGCAGAATAGTGAGTGCAGCTCTGGGGTATAATACAGGATGTAACTCAGGGTCAGTACAGGATAAGTAATGTATGTACACAGTGACTCCACCAGCAGAATAGTGAGTGCAGCTCTGGAGTATAATACAGGATGTAACTCAGGATCAGTACAGGATAAGTAATGTATGTACGCAGTGACTCTACTTTTTATATGGATTCTAGATAAATTTGTAAACTAGTGATTAATTGTAAAATTCTTGTTTAACACATAAAGGGATTCATTGATAAAGCAGGGTTTTCAGCAGATGACGCCCCGTGACCCGAGGGTCCTTTGCTGTAAGGAATTAGTTACATTTTGGCTTCTGTGGAGGAAGAAGGGTTAAGGAGATGGGAGGATCTTGTGTGATTTTTTTCTCCTGACTCCTTTGGGTCTTTCATTCCCTGAAATGTTGGGATATTAATAGCGAAGTGCTGGAGAAAGGTCAGTGTGCGCCGTGTGCGTCTCCTAGCAGGCCTTCGGACAATGCCATGTGTTATTGTAGGCCGGCCAGCGGGACGCTGCTACGTGCTTTATACTCCGGGCTCTGAAGCTTCGTCCTCCCAGGCACCCGTCAGGATGTCATACTGTGTCTGACACGAGCTCGTATACTGAACAGTGTACCCAGTACAGTATACATACCCCTATGGCAGGTCAGGGGGGTCTCTAGCTCCCACAGGTGTGCTTTGAGCAGTCAAGGGGACGAGCGTCTGCCGGACACCTGACCGGCTTATCTCCTATGTGTCCCCCTCAGCGCATCAATTTCTGCGCTGGTCCTGGCGAAATCTGCTTTGCACATGCTGTACGAGAATACGCATTGTATTATTGGTCTGCCGGGCCTGAGATGCGGCAGCACCTGCAGAGGGGACGCTCAGCCAGCCGTAAGGGGGAGATGTAATGCAGCACCCCCAAGATGATGATCAAACACAAGCTTGGGTCCGTTTAAGACTCGCACTGACTCGCAGGTGATGACCGCGGATGTGACATCACTTCGCACAACGTGATGCAACTGTGACGCAATCGCTGCAAAAAAATCCAATCTTGTTGGAATTTTGGTTGCAAATCCCAAGCAGCACAGAAATCGGTGACGTGTGACTGTGACCCTCAGCTGCCGTAATGACATGCGGTCGCAGCCAGATCACACGCTAAGGGCTCCTGTCCACGGGTGATAATTTGCTAGCGGTAAACCACCGGCGAATCACGCCCTCTGAAGCTTTCCATAGCACTGCTATGTAAAGCGCCGCCCCCCTGTCCATAAGCGGAGAATCATTGGGATTCTCCGCTCGCGGCCAGCAATTCGCAGTATGCTGCGAATTACCATGATTCTCCGCGGTCAGTCTATTGGTCAGATAGGCTGACAGCGGAGATCCGTCTGCCGGCTCCTGGGCGGTGGCTCCTGCAGCCGAGATCCGCCACGGGATACCACAACACCCGTGGACAGGCAGCCCAAGGGTTCCTTCGCACGGGCGAGTCTCCTGCAGTGTGAGATGCATTACCGCACCCGCGCCCTGCCGCCCGACAATCTGGCATCACGGAAATGTGCAGTGTCATTTTTTCTTTTTCAGAGCAGCAATGCGCACACAATATGGACGGCGCTTCATACGGCGCTACGCAGCGCCCGCCCGCAGGTGTGCATGGCAGAATGAAAGTCTATGGACTATATGCATGGAAATACGTGTGCGTAATCCGCAGTGCCAATACGCCCGTGTGAATGAGCCCTAAGGGTATAGACAGATGGCATGTCCTTGTCCCATTATACGCAGCTGCATTACGGGAGACGAAACACCACCGATTTCAATGGTTTTGTTCTCACTAGTGGGATTCCCGTGCGAGAAGAAAGATGGGGCCGAATGCACCTCCCTGTAGAATGCGTAGCGGTGAGCAAAACTGTGCAGACGCCCGTGTGAAGAAGCCTTGAAAGAGCTGTGCGACTTCCTGCAGTTCCAGGAGCAGCTTGTTGAGCGCCTTCTGTGTGAGACGGCCGCACCTCATCAAGCTTACGGAGACTCACAGAGCGCCACTTTTTACACCCCATACCCGCTACTGAGGTCACGAAATACCCCCTAAAAAGCATGAGAGGAGGGGGGATACACGGTTTTATTGCCCCATGTAGCCATCCCAACCAGCCTCCATAATTACCCGTCTTCGGAAATACTACACAGTTCACATTATTACTTTTATCTAAGATTTGGGGAACGCCGAAAAGGGCGTGGAGTGTGGGGGGGAGGGGGGGGATTTTTAAGGTGTCAATTTTTTTTCCGTATAAGTGGGCAATGAGGCCTGGAATTTATTCAGTTGTGCCCAGAAATCCAGCTGGCATTCCCTCCATTATAGGACACATGGTTAGGCCTATAAGTAGATTAGGGCCACAACGGGAATGTTTTTGAACACGGGACAAATGGGGGGATCCATTTTGGGGTGAATGTCTTCATTCCTATGTACACTGTACAAAAAAAACAGTTTTTAAATTGACAAAATTGCCAAAAAAATGAAAATTGTAATTTTTTTCTTTCTGCTTTGCTTTGATTCATTCAAATACTGTGGGGTCAAAATACGCAGTACACCCCTAGATGAATTTGTTAAGGGGTCTAGTTTTTAAAATGGGGTCATTTGTGGGGTTCTTTATCATTTTAGACGCTCAATGGCTCTATAAGTGGGCAATGCGGCCTGGAATTTATTCCGTTGTACCCTGAAATCCAATGGGTGCTCCTTCCATTATAGGCCTAGCCATGTGTCCTTTAAGTAGATTAGGGCCCCAATGGGTATGGTTCTGAACACGGGACAAACAGGGGTATCCATTTTTGTGTGAAAGTCTTCATTCCTATGTACACTGTCCAAAAAAAACAGTTTTTAATTTGATACAACTGCCAAAAAAATGAAAATTGTAATTTTTTCCTACTGCCTTGCTTAGATTTATTCAAAAATTGTAGGGTAAAAATACACAGTCCACCCCTAGATAAATTCATTAAGGGGTCTAGTTTTCAAAATTGGGTCATTTGTGGGGGTTCTCTGTGGTTTTGGCCACTCAAGAGCTCTACAAAAGTGTTATGGGGCCTAAAACTCCTTCAAGGAAAATCTATGTTCTGAAAGCCACCGATTACTCCTTTCATTTTGGGTCCCGTTGTGCATCCAGACATAAGATTAGGGCCACAATGGGTATGTTTCTGAACATGGAAGAAACGGGGGTATCCATTTTGGGGTGTAAATCCTCATTTTTATCGGCACTATAGGAAAAAAAATAAGTCTTTAAAATAACATATTTGCAAAAATATGAAATTTTATTTTTTCTCCTCTAAATTTAATTAATTCCTGAAAAAAAATGGTGGGGTCAAAATACTCATGACACCCCTCAGTGGATACATTAAGGGGTGCAGTTTTTAAAATGGTGTCATTTGGGGGGGGTGGTATCTATTATTCTGACACTCATGAGCCTTTGCAAACTTGGCTTGGTGCAGGAAAACAACGTGTTCCTCAAAATACTAAAAAGTAATGTTAAATTTGTACGTCTCCTAAATGGTTAAAAAAAACACAAGTTTTTCAAATGTGCATCCAGAATAAAGTAAACAGATCGGTCTCTTTTTACAACCAAAATGAAGTACAACATGTGGGGGAAAAACAATGTCAGAATCACTTGGATATGTAAAGCCTTTACAGAGTTATGCTACGTTGAGCGATGCATGTCAGATTTCCAAAATTTGGCTCCGTCACTAAGGGGTTAATACACCCCAAGACTTTATTAGCTTTTGCAGCAGCTGACTGGCATTGGTTACTCCAGTTAGGTCTACAGCCCACTAGTACCCCCAGGCCTTTTCCCTAGCAGTGCCCCATTTAGTGTATATTGGTGACATCCGTTTCTCCTGCCCATGTGCAGAACCTTACATTTATCCACATTGCCCTTCATTCCCCCCCCCCCCCCCCCGATCCCCCGGCTTATCTCGGTCCGTTTGTAGCCGCACATTGTCCTCCGCTGTATTGATTATATTGTATAATTTTGTGTCATCTGCAAATATTGATATGTTACAGTGCAGCCCCTCTATCAGGTTGTTGATAAATATATTGAACAGAATGGGGCCTAATACTGAACCCTGTGGCCCCCATTAGCGATGGGGGCCCAATCTGAGTATGAACCATTTATTACCCCCCTCTGCGTTCTATCATTGAGCAAATTCTTTACCCAATTACACACGTTTTCGCCCAGTCCGAGCTGCCTCATTTTGTATATCAGTCTATTATGCGGCACGGTGTCAAAGGCTTTAGAGAAGTCCAGATATACGAGATCAATAGACTCTCCCAGGTCCAGCCTAGAGCTTACTTCATGGTAGAAGCTGATCAGATTGGTCTGACATGAGCGACCCTTCATGAACCCATGCTGATGAGGAGTTATTCCCTTAGTCTCCTTGAGGTATTCTTCGATGGCGTCTCTCAGAAACCCCTCGAATATTTTTCCCGTTACTGAAGTGAGACTTACCGGCCTGTAGTTACCAGGCTCACTTTTGGTCCCCTTTTTGTAAATTGGAACCACGTTGGCAATGCGCCAATCCAATGGTACTACACCGGTCTTGATAGTGTCCAGAAATATTAGGTATAGCGGCCTAGCTAACTCATCACTTAGTTCCCTTAGTATCCTTGGGTGTATTCCATCTGAGCCTGGCGATTTATCGATTTTAGTCTTCTTTAGTTGCTTCCGCACTTCCTCCTGCGTTAGGTATGACATATTTTGCGGGGGGTTCATTTTATTTCCCTGCATCTCGTGTGGCATTTCCTTTTCGTTTGTGAATACACTTGAAAAGAAACTATTTAATAGGTTTGCCTTCCCTCCATCATCATCAATGATTTCCCCTGCATTATTTGTTAAAGGGCCAGCGCTCTCCTTGCAAATCTATATATATATATATATATATATATATATATATATATATATATATATATATATATATATATATACACACACACATATATATTATATATATACACACACACATTATATATATATATATATACACACACACATTATATATATATATATACACACACACATTATATATATATATACACACACACACATTATATATATATATATATACACACACACACATTATATATATATATATATATATATACACACACACATTATATATATATATATATATATACACACACACACACATTATATATATATATATATATACACACACACATTATATATATATATATATACACACACACACATTATATATATATATATACACACACACATTATATATATATATATACACACACACATTATATATATATATATACACACACACATTATATATATATATATATACACACACACATTATATATATATATATATATATATACACACACACATTATATATATATATATATATATATATATATATATACACACACACATTATATATATATATATATATATATATATATATATATATATATATATATATATATATATATATATATATATATACACACACACACACACACATATATATATATGTATATATATATATATATATATATATATATATATACACACACACACTACCGTTCAAAAGTTTGGGGTCACATGGAAATCTCCTTATTTTTGAAGGAAAAGCACTGTACTTTTCAATGAAGATAACTTTAAACTAGTCCTAACTTTAAACAAATGCACTCTATACATTGCTAATGTGGTAAATGACTATTCTAGCTGCAAATGTCTGTTTTTTTGTGCAAAATCTACAAAGGTGAATAGAGGCCCATTTCCAGCAACTATCACTCCAGTGTTCTAATGGTACAATGTGTTTGCTCATTGGCTCAGAAGGCTAATTGATGATTAGAAAACCCTTGTGCAATCATGTTCACACATCTGAAAACAGTCTAGCTCGTTACAGAAGCTACAAAACTGACCTTCCTGTGAGCAGATTGAGTTTCTGGAGCATCACATTTGTGGGGTCAATTAAACGCTCAAAATGGCCAGAAAAAGAGAACTTTCATCTGAAACTCGACAGTCTATTCTTGTTCTTAGAAATGAAGGCTATTCCATGCGAGAAATTGCTAAGAAATTGAAGATTTCCTACAACGGTGTGTACTACTCCCTTCAGAGGACAGCACAAACAGGCTCTAACCAGAGTAGAAAAAGAAGTGGGAGGCCGCGTTGCACAACTAAGCAAGAAGATAAGCACATTAGAGTCTCTAGTTTGAGAAACAGACGCCTCACAGGTACCCAACTGGCATCTTCATTAAATAGTACCCGCAAAACACCAGTGTCAACATCTACAGTGAAGAGGCGGCTGCGGGATTTTGGGCTTCAGGGCAGAGTGGCAAAGAAAAAGCCATATCTGAGACTGGCCAATAAAAGAAAAAGATTAAGATGGGCAAAAGAACACAGACATTGGACAGAGGAAGACTGGAAAAAAGTGTTGTGGACGGATGAATCCAAGTTTGAGGTGTTTGGATCCCAAAGAAGAACGTTTGTGAGACGCAGAACAAATGAAAAGATGCTGGAAGAATGCCTGACGCCATCTGTTAAGCATGGTGGAGGTAATGTGATGGTCTGGGGTTGCTTTGGTGCTGGTAAGGTGGGAGATTTGTACAGGGTAAAAGGGATTCTGAATAAGGAAGGCTATCACTCCATTTTGCAACGCCATGCCATACCCAGTGGGCAGCGCTTGATTGGAACCAATTTCATCCTACAACAGGACAATGACCCTAAACACACCTCCAAATTGTGCAAGAACTATTTACAGCAGAAGCAGGCAGCTGGTATTCTATCGGTAATGGAGTGGCCAGCGCAGTCACCAGATCTGAACCCCATTGAGCTGTTGTGGGAGCAGCTTGACCGTATGGTACGCCAGAAGTGCCCATCCAACCAATCCAACTTGTGGGAGATGCTTCTAGAAGCGTGGGGTGCAATTTCACAAGCTTACCTCAACAAATTAACAGCTAGAATGTCAAAGGTGTGCAATGCTGGAATTGCTGCAAAAGGAGGATTCTTTGACGAAAGCAAAGTTTGATGTAAAAACAATGTTATTTCAGATACAAATCATTATTTCTAACCTTGTCAATGTCTTGGCTCTATTGTCTATTCATTTCACAACGCATGGTGGGGAAGAAGTGGGACTTTTCATGGAAAACACTAAATTGTTTGGGTGACCCCAAACTTTTGAACGGTAGTGTACACATACACACACACATATACATATATATACACTCCTTCTAGGGAAGGGAATTTACTGACAATGAGTGCAAGTATGAATACAGGAAACGGTTATATACTTACTGACACAGGAGGGCAAACATTTGCACCAACCTCAGCATGCCGGCAGCCAATCTGCCAAATGAGGAGGCCAATTACACCTCTGGAGGACACCGATGTATAGAGGGGGGTGGCTGCTTAGTTTATACTCCTACACAGAGTAGTAGATACAGGGTGACAGACCATCCTGATACATGTTGTGCACCATGCAGACTAGCCACCTATTAATGATACCATATTAGTTTGACGGGTTGCACCTCAAAAAGTGAACCACATTGCCACGGTCATCCCGGTATGGAGAAGCCACACTGCATTGGAGTAATACATAATAAATGCAAAGTATTAGTTGGGTTTTGGCATTTGGCTGTCAGCATGCTGAGGGGTGCAGATATCCTGTATCAGCCAGTATATGGCCATCTACAGTGTTTGTTTTTATACTTCCCTTTCTGTGATACAAGTATTAATTCTGCATTGTTGCTAAGCATTGGCTCTATATGGCGCAGTCCGCTCTCCGCAGGTTGTGGCGCCGACCCCTGCAGAGCTGCTGCTTCCCATTTATAGACTTGGCATTGCAGTAAGGAAATGGGAAACAATACAGAAGAAGTCAGATGTCCTCAGAGGGGTCACAACCTCAGCTGTGTGTCTTCTGTATACAGCAATGTGTGTACTCTGAAGATGGAGGTCTTCTGTATAAAGCACTTTATGTCCTCTGTAGATGATGGCGGTCTTCTGTATATAGCACTGCATGTCTGGTCTATGTCCTAAACCCGGACACCTTGTATACCCCCATCCACTGGTCCCAATCCTTCCTAACAGTCTGGTCAGATGATCTTCGCTACTGGTGTTCTGTAAAGGGCATCCTGAGCCTGGTCACCTTCTGTGCCCTCACGCATCCACTGGTCCCAACACCTCCCAACAGTCTGGTCAGACAATCCTCTCTCCTGGTGGTCTTTAGGGGGTGTCCTGAGCCCTGTCAGCTTGTGTGCCTCCATCTACTGATCCCAACACTTCCTGATAGTCTGGTCAGATGCTCCTCTCCACTGGTGGTCTGTAGGGGACATCCTGAGCCCTCTCAACTTTTATGACCATGACCCTATCTACCGTTCCCAATACCTTGTAACAGTCTGGTCAGACGTTCTTCTGTACAGGTGGTCTGACGGGGTTGTTTTGAGCCAGGTCACCTTGTATACCTGCATCCACTGGTCCCAACAACTCCTAACACTCTGGTCAGATGATGCTCTCTACTGGTGGTCTGTAGAGGGCATCCTAACCCCAGTCACGTTGTGTGCCCCCATCCAATGGTCCCAACACCTTCTAGCAGACTGGTCTGTCGGTCCTCTCTACTGGTGGTCTGTAGGGGGCGTCCTGAGCTCCGTCCACCTCTTGCACCCTCATGCATCCACTGGTCCCAACACCCCCTAACAGTCTGGTAAGGCGATCCTCTCTACTGGTGGTCTGTAAGGGGTGTCCTGAGCCCGGTCACCTTGTGTGCCCTCATGCATCCCCTGGCCCTAACACTTCCTAACAGTCTGTTCAGATGATTCTCACTACTAGTGGTCTGTAGGGGGTTTGCTGAGCCTGGTCGCCTTATTTGTCCTCACGCATCCACTAGTCTCAACACTCCATAACAGTCTGGTCAGATACTACTCTCTACTGGTGGTCTGTAGGGGGTGTCCTGAGCCTGGTCACCTTGTGTGCCCTCACGCATCCACTGGTCCCAACACCTCCTAACAGTCTGGTCAGACGATCCTTTCTACTGGTTGTCTATAGGGGTGTCCTAAACCCAGTCACCTTGTGTGCCCCCATCCACTGGTCTCAACACCCCATAACAGTCTGGTCAGATGATATTCTTTGCTGGTGGTCTGTAGGGGGTGTACTGAGCCCGGACACTATGTGTGCCCCTATCCACTGGTCCCAAAACCCTTTAACAGTCTGGCTAAACGATTCCCTCTACTAGTGGTCTGCAGGAGGTGTCCTGAGCCCGGTCACCTTGTGTGCCCTAACGCATCCACTGGTCCCAACACCTCCTAACAGTCTGGTCAGACGTTCCTCTCTACTGGTTGCCTGTAGGGGGCGTCCTTAGCCTGGTCACCTTGTGTGCTCCCATCCACTGGTTCCAACACCTCCTAACAGTCTGGTCAGATGCTCCTCTCTATAGGTGGTCTGTAGAGGGCGCTCTAAGTCCAGTTACCCTGCATGCCACCATCCACTGGTCACAACACCAGATGGTCCTTTCTACAGGTGGCCTGTCAAGCTGTCCTGAGCCCGGTCACCTTTGTATGCCACCATCCACTGGTTCGAACACCTCCTAACAGTCTGGTCGGACGATCCTCGCTACTGGTGGTCTGCAGGGGACATCCTAAGCTTGCTCACCTTATGTGCCCTCAAGCATCTGCTGATCTCAACACCCACTAACAGTCTGTTAAGATGATCCTCTCTACTGTTGGTCTGTACGGGGTTTGCTGAGCCCGATCACCTTGTGTGCCCTCACGCATTCCCTATTCCCAACACCTGCTAACAGTCTGGTCAGACGCTCCTCTCTACTGTTGGTGTTGTCCTGTGCCCGGTCACCTTGTGTGCCCTCACGCTTCAACTGGTCCCAACATCTCCTAACAGTCTGCTCAGACACTCCTCGCTACTGGAGTTCAGTAGGGGGGTCCTAAGCCTGGTCACCTAGTATGCCACTATCCACTGGTCCCAACACCTCTTAGCAGTCTGGACAGATGCTCCTCCCTACTGGTGGTCTGTACGGGGGTCCTAAACCAAATCACCTTGTGTGCCCCAATCTACTGGTCCCAACACCCCATAAGTCTTGTCAGATGATCTTTGTGTTACGATCGTGTGAGCAAACTAAGCACAGGGCCCACACGATCGCGACCAAAGAGTAATAATCGTGCTAGTAGTATGCACACACACAGGAACCATAGAGGATTCACATGGATCTCAGGCAACTGACCCTGTGCTACAAGGGGGGTGACAGTGGCCCTACCTAAGCTGGGACATTGCCCCAATAAGAGGGCGGCCGAGCAGTCTTCGGAACTGGGCCCTAGCTGGTCCTAGGATCCACGCCACATAACAAGGACAGAACAGGATACACAGAGCCAGAAAACACAGCATACAGCAGCCGAAATGCAGCCACTAGTAACAGATAAGCTGAATGTAAATACCAGGTATTAGTTGACATTTTGTACAAAATGTGGAAGCTAGCGGGCCACTTCACGGCCCCTGGTTATACCGCTAGTCCCTACACTAACCAGGAGTCCAGCAGAACCGGACACCGTTCATACAGAACGCTAAAACAGGACAGGACACAGGTAGCAGGTCATACAGCAAGCTAACACCAAACTGACAGAATATAAACGAACAAATGGACATGAACCAGCAAGACACAGATCACACAGCGAGCTTACAAGAGGTCAGAACAGAGCACAGGGCACACAGCCACAGCATCAGGAACAGGAATACAGCAGACTACAACATGTAGTGAAAACCAGACAGACTCCACCCAGAGCTCACATGCATACAGACGAAACTCACAGCAAGTCTATGTGTCCTCATACCAGGGGGAATAGACAGTCAGCTACACAAGCTGACATAGGGAACTGTGTCAAGTTACACCAACTGACACACAGAGCAGACAATCAGCTACACAAGCTGACATACAGAGTAAGACATAAAACGTTTGGAGGCTGCACCTGTAAAGGGGGAAGGAAAAGGGGGCTGCATATACCGCAGACTAGGACTACAGGTGTCCAAGCCGTCTTTAGGGAAGCAGAGAGACACAGACCTACTTACATACACAGATCTAGGTGGGAACAAGGCAGATACCTCCAAAAAGACCAGCTTCAGACAAGGATTCATGACTGCTCACTCTGAAACCAGCCAGACACTGGCAGGAGCAGGGTATTTATGTAAGCACAGACCCAGGAGATTGGCTAGCAGGAAGTGCCACACCCAGCCAGCTCAATCATTAACCCTGAGTGCGCTGTGCTGCTAGGAAGCTTAGAATTACAGATCCCAGCAGCACGCGTAACACTTTGCTTGTGGTCTGTAGGGGCATCCTGAGCCCGGACACCATGTGTGCCCCCATCCACTGGTCCCAAACCCCCCTAACAGTCTGGTTAAACGATAGTCTCTACTGGTGGTCTGCAGGAGGTGTCCTGAGCCTGGTCACCTTGTGTGTCCTCATGCATCCACTGGTCCAAACAACCCCTGACAGTCTTGTCAGATGATCCTCTCTACAGGTGGTCTGTAGGGGGCGTCCTAAGCCTGGTCAACTTGTGTGACTCCATCCACTATTCCCAACATCTCCTAATAGTCTGGTCAGATGATCCTTTCTACTGGTGGTCTGTAGGGAGCGTCCTAAGCCCGGTCACCTTGTGTGACCCCATCCACTGGTCCCAACATCTTCAAACAGTCTGGTCAAAGGGTCCTCTCTACAGGACGTGTGTCAAGGTGGTGTCCTGAGCCTGGTCACCATGTGTGCCCTCATGCATCCACTGGTCCCAACACCCCCTGACAGTCTTTACATACAATCCTCTCTTCTGGTTGTCTGTAGGGGGCGTCCTGAGCCTGGTCACCTTGTGTGCCCCAATCCACTGGTCCAAACACCTCCTAACAGTCTGGTCAGACACTCCTTTCTACTATTGTTCTGTAGGGGGCATTCTCAGTCCGGTCAGCTTGTGTGCCCCAATGAATCCACTGGTCCCAACACCCCCTAACAGTCTGTTTAGATGATCCTCTTTATTATTGGTCTGTAGGTGGTGTCCTGAGTCTGGTCACCTTGTGTGCCACCATCTACTGGTCCCAACACCCCCTAACAGTCTCGTCACACAATCCTCTCTTCTGGTGGTCTGTAGGGGGCGTCCTGAGCCCAGTCTACTTGTGTGCCCTCATGCATCCACTGGTCCCAACACTCCCTAACAGTCTGGTCAGATGATCCTCTCTACTGGTGGTCTATAAGTGGCATCCTGAGCCCGGTCACCTTGTGTGCTCCCATCCACTGGTCCCAACACCTCCTAACAGTCTGGTCAGATGCTCCTCTCTATTGGTGATCTGTAGGGGACGTCCTGAGCCCAGTCACCTTGTGTACCCCCATCCACTGGTCCCAACACCCCCTAACAGTCTGGTCAGAAGCTCCTCTCTACTGGTGGTCTGTAGGGGGCGTCCTGAGCCTGGTCACCATGTGTGCCCCCATGTACTGGTCCCAACACCTCCTAACAGTCTGGTCAGATGGTCCTCTCTACTGGTGGTCTGTAGGGGGCGTCCTGAGCCCGGTCACCATGTGTGCCCCCATCCACTGGTCCCAACACCTCCTAACAGTCTGGTCAGATGCTCCTCTCTACTGGTGGTCTGTTGGAGGCTCCGGAGCCCAGCCACCTTGTGTGCCCCCAGCTACTGGTCCCAACACCTCCTAAAAGTCTGGTCAGACGCTCCTTTATACGGATAGTGTGTAGGGGGCGTCCTGAGCCCGGTCACCTTGTGTACCCTCACACATACACTGGTCCCAACACCTCCCAACAGTCTGGTCAGATGGTCCTCCTTACTAGTGGTCTGTAGGGTGCGTCCTAAACCCGGTCACCTTGTCCAACACCTCCTAACAGTCTGGTCAGATGCTCCTCTCTACTGGTGGTCTGTTGGAGGCAGACCACTGTAACATTTCTGTAGCTAAGGTATAGGCAGACCCCAGTAGCATTTCTGTAGCAGAAGTAGTATAGGCAGACCCCAGTAATATTTCTGTAGCAGAAGTAGTATAGGCAGACCCCAGTAATATTTCTGTAGCAGAAGTATAGGCAGACCCCTGTAACATTTCTGTAGCAAAGGTATAGACAGACCCCTGTAACATTTCTGTAGCAAAGGTATAGGCAGACCCCTGTAACATTTCTGTAGCAAAGATATAGGCGGACCCCAGTAACATTCCTGTAGCAAAGGTATAGGCAGACCCCTGTAACATTTCTGTAGCAAAGGTATAGGCAGACCCCTGTAACATTTCTGTAGCAAAGGTATAGGCAGACCCCTGTAACATTTCTGTAGCAAAGGTATAGGCAGACCCCTGTAACATTTCTGTAGCAAAGGTATAGGCAGACCCCTGTAACATTTCTGTAGCAAAGGTATAGGCAGACCCCTGTAACATTCCTGTAGCAAAGGTATAGGCAGACCCCAGCAACATTCCTGTAGCAAAGGTATAGGCAGACCCCTGTAACATTCCTGTAGCAAAGGTATAGGCAGACCCCTGTAACATTCCTGTAGAAAAGGTATAGGCAGACAGCAGTAACATTTCTGTAGCAGAAGTATAGGCAGACCCCTGTAACATTCCTGTAGCAAAGGTATAGGCAGACCCCAGTAACATTTCTGTAGCAGAAGTATAGGCAGACCCCTGTAACATTCCTGTAGCAAAGGTATAGGCAGACCCCTGTAACATTCCTGTAGCAAAGGTATAGGCAGACCCCTGTAACATTCCTGTAGCAAAGGTATAGGCAGACCCCTGTAACATTCCTGTAGCAAAGGTATAGGCAGACCCCTGTAACATTCCTGTTGCAAAGGTATAGGCAGACCCCTGTAACATTCCTGTAGCAGAAGTATAGGCAGACCTCTGTAACATTCCTGTAGCAAAGGTATAGGCAAACCCCTGTAACAGCAGTATAGGCAGACCCCTGTAACATTCCTGTAGCAGAAGTATAGGCAGACCCCTGTAACATTCCTGTAGCAGAAGTATAGGCAGACAGCAGTATCATTTCTATAGCTAAGGTATAGGCAGACCCCTGTAACATTTTTGTAGCAAAAGGTATAGGCAGACAGCAGTATCATTTCTATAGCTAAGGTATAGGCAGACCCCTGTAACATTTCTGTAGCAGAAGTATAGGCAGACCCCTGTAACATTTCTGTAGCAGAAGTATAGGCAGACCCCTGTAACATTTCTGTAGCAGCAGTATAGGCAGACCCCAGTAACATTTCTGTAGCAGAAGTATAGGCAGACCCCTGTAACATTTCTGTAGCAGAAGTATAGGCAGACCCCTGTAACATTTCTGTAGCAGCAGTATAGGCAGACCCCAGTAACATTTCTGTAGCAGAAGTATAGGCAGACCCCTGTAACATTTCTGTAGCAAAGGTATAGGCAGACCCCTGTAACATTTCTGTAGCAAAGGTATAGGCAGACCCCTGTAACATTTCTGTAGCAAAAGTATAGGCAGACCCCTGTAACATTCCTGTAGCAAAGGTATAGGCAGACCCCTGTAACATTCCTGTAGCAAAGGTATAGGCAGACCCCTGTAACATTCCTGTAGCAAAGGTATAGGCAGACCCCTGTAACATTCCTGTAGCAGAAGTATAGGCAGACCTCTGTAACATTCCTGTAGCAAAGGTATAGGCAGACCCCTGTAACATTTCTATAGCTAAGGTATAGGCAGACCCCAGTAACATTTCTGTAGCACAAGTACAGGCAGACCCCTGTAACATTCCTGTAGCAAAGGTATAGGCAGACCCCTGTAACATTCCTGTAGCAAAGGTATAGGCAGACCCCAGTAACATTTCTGTAGCAAAGGTATAGGCAGACCCCAGTAACATTTCTGTAGCAGCAGTATAGGCAGACAGCAGTATCATTTCTATAGCTAAGGTATAGGCAGACCCCTGTAACATTTCTGTAGCAGAAGTATAGGCAGACCCCTGTAACATTTCTGTAGCAGCAGTATAGGCAGACCCCAGTAACATTTCTGTAGCAGAAGTATAGGCAGACTCCAGTAACATTTCTGTAGCAAAGGTATAGGCAGACCCCTGTAACATTTTTGTAGCAAAGGTATAGGCCATGAATGTAGGCGAAGGCCGGAAAAATTAGTGTACCAAGAGTACAAGTGTACCCCTGAAAAATTGCTCCACCTTGAGGGCAGGTGAAACCCCTAACATTTTTTAAAGATACAGCTCGCTGTTGCCTAATTTGTAACAGAGCCTGGAGGCAGCCCTGTGAAAAAAATGGTTTCTGTTCAAGGTTCAATACTTTTGAAACCGCGGTCACACCAACATCAATTTATCAATTTTTAATAAGTCGTACCAATATCTGGCCGGTTATCAATTTTTATTCCAATAACAACAAATTAACAATTATTTATTCAATTAAAGGGGTTGTCCCCCGAAATCAAGTGAGGTTAAGTACTTCTGTATGGCCATATTAATGCACTTTGTAATATACATCGTGCATTAAATATGAGCCATACAGAAGTTATTCACTTACCTGCTCCGTTGCTGGCGTCCCCGTCTCCATGGATCCGTCTAATTCCGGTGTCTTCTTGCTTCTTTAGACACGCTTGCGCAGTCCGGTCTTCTGCTGTGTGCTCGCGCCGGAGAGCTGGTCTGCGCATCGTCATCGTAGCTCCGCCTCCGTCACGTGGTGCCGATCAGCCAATTAGGTAGCTGTAATCGGCAGTGGAACGCAAGACATCCACGGTGCACCATGGGAGAAGATCCGCGGTGCATCCCTGGGAAAGGACCGGCGGCCATCTTTAAAGAAGAACTTTTATAAGTCCATGAAACGCTGGAATGGTGAGTATAAACCATCTTTAAAAACGCTTTAAACGTGTAAATTGTAATGTTTGCTTTAGAAGGGGGACTGGGAAAAAAAAAATTTTCACTTTTGCCTCGGGACAACCCCTTTAAGCATTCATTTATAATTTTATATCTTTATTCATTTTATTCAGCATTTTATAAAATACTATCTGCCTCTTATCAGCCCCTATGCAGAGCATCAACAAAGCAGTGCCATTTCATGTTGCCGGTCACATGACCACTACAACACACGTGAGTACCTTGTCAAGGCACGTCCCCCGATAATGACGTGGTATGCCAATCCGACGCTACCACATATTCCTCCCAGTTATTAAATGCGGCACGCCAATACAGCGTGACCGCGTCATACATAAATCCCTCCCATTAATAGGACGCGGCACACGGCCACCACGTGACCGCCACATATGCACGGCACACCAATTCGGCGTGTCATATGCAACCTCTTCCCTTGTAGATGACGCGGCACGTTGCCACGTGACCGCGACGTACAGCAAGCCCCGCGCCCCCCATATACCAATACGGCTCACTTACATTGTTAAATAAACTTGTAGTCTACTATTATGTTACCGGCTGCCATCCCTAATCCCTTGGCTTTATAGTTTACCCACCTGTTATCTTTCCTTTTCCTCCCCCCTCCCCTCCAGCTCATTATGCGTTCCAACACGGACTCCTCCCCCTACCATTACATCACACGCTGTCATAGCAGATCCCGCCCACAGTATGGCGCTACCCACGGATGCACCAAGTTTTTCATTTTTAGTTTCATTATAAATGTGAGTATGTTGTATATATGTTTTTTATATATCTTTTATGCATTATTTGGCTTGAGAAAGGTGTCATTGAGACACCAAAACGCGTTGCCTGTTCCATAATCAGTGGATTATGAAATAAACCCTGGACTTTATCTAGTACACCGGTATGTACCCGTGTCAGTGATTAGGGTCAACACTTCAGGGAGGGGGCTTCTGTATTCCACACACCCCCCTCCTTCCCAGTGTCTTTCTTATACTAGCACCTGTCTTTTTGCATACTGCTAAAGATCAAGTGTTTCCATACATACTATACAAGTACCACGTAGCGCGGTGACAAGCTTTTCTAACAATATTGTGTTACATATTTTCTTTGCGAGGATTACCCTTACCAGGGAAACCCTTTTCAAATGTCCTGCAGCTCTCCTGTTAAATACGTGGATTGGATACTTGTGGAACTACATCGGAGTTTTGAAAACCTTGTGGCGCATTCCTAGCTTTCTTATCTGTTTTAGTAGTAGTAGGAGTAATAATATACGAGAGTGATTGACAAAAGCTAATTCCCCCTTTTTTTACGGTAATAGAGAGTGCTTTTTTCTCCGGTTGCAGTGAAAAGAATCATTAGGTTCCGCTGCTCTCTGCCGGTGGAGAAGTCTGGGGAAATCCAGGCTTTGTTCATCTATGAGTGTAAGCATGTTGGCACTGGCAGTTGACAGGCGGGTACGCTTATCTGTGATTATTCCCCCAGCTGCACTAAACACCCTCTCTGATAAGACGCTAGCGGCAGGGCAGGCCAGCACCTCCAGGGCGTACAGCGCAAGTTCGTGCCACGTGTCCAGCTTTGACACCCAATAGTTGTATGGAGCAGAGGCATCACGGAGGATGTTGGTATGATCGGCTACCTACTCCCCCACCATATTTTTACACTGCTCCCTCTGACTCAGCCTTGACTGGGGAGTGGTGACAGTCTTGCTGGGGAGCCATAAAGCTGGCAAAAAAACTGGCAGTGGAGAAGGCGCAACACTCCAGGTCAAAGCAAATAGGAAGTGATCAAAGGTTTGGAGACTTCTCCTTTTATTTAATTAAGTACGTGATCAGCTTATGAAAACGTGTTTCAGGGATAACCCCTTCGTCAGTTCAGCTGGTGTTTAAAACATACAAACTATAAAATACACATTAGAAGGCAGAGTGGGAGGTAGAGGGTGGGAGAGTAGAAGAAAAAAAAAGGGGGGGGAATATATGTATTTGTTATATAAACTCATGCGGGTTAAAATGTAGATAGCATTCTATTAGAAAAAGGCGTCACTGCGCTTCGTGATATTGTGCTATACATAATAAATACAGTCCTTTGTTCTAAGGACATAGAATATTGGTATAAGTAAAAACACTTACTGGACACTTACTCCTGCTTCTGCCCTGGCTGACCCGCACCCCACAGGCAAACAGATCTAATCATTAACCCTTTTGGGACCCACCAATTGCTTTTTCTTTTCTTTAAACACCAGCTGAACTGACGAAGGGGTTATTCCCAAAATGCGTTTTCATAAGCTGATCACGTACTTTATTAAATAAAAGACATTTCCCAAACCTTTGGTCACTTCTTATTTGCTTTAACCTGGAGTGTTGCGCCGTCACCACTGCCAGTTTTTTAGTTCTATCCTCTTAATCATGTTTTTGAAAGCCTCCGTTTCCACAAGCCTGTACCGCAGCATCTCCAGGCTGATTAATTTGGCAATGTGCATGTTTAAAGCTTGTGCGTACGGGTGCGTGGTGGCGTTTTTGCGCTTTTTCTCCAACACTTGTGTTAGCGACAGCTGAACAGTGCGCTGAGAGACATTGCTGGATGGAGTGTCGGATGGTTAGGGTGAGGGTGTGGGTGCAGGCCGGGAGGCGCTCATGCCTGCGTCCTGGGAGGGGGATTGGATCCGTGTGGCAGGTTGTGGCACAGGGGAAGAGACAGTGGTGTGACCCGGAGGCGGTGAACGGCCTTCGTCCCACCTTGTGGGGTGCTTGGCCATCATATGCCTGCGCATGCTGGGGGTGGTGAGGCTGGTGGTGGTGGCTCCCCGGCTGATCTTGGCGCGACAAAGGTTGCACACCACTGTTCGTCGGTCGTCCGCACTCTCAGTCAAAAACATCCACACCTTTGAACACCTAGCCCTCTGCACGGCTTGCCGCGAGGGGGTGCTTTGGGAAACAGTTGGGGGATTCTTCGCTCTGGCCCTGCCTCTACCCCTGGCCACTCCACTGGCTCTTCCAACCTGTCCTGCTGCTGCACTTGCCTCCCCTTCTGAAGCCCTGTCCTCAGTAGGCTTAGCAAACCAGGTGGGGTCAGTCACCTCATCGTCCTGCTGCTCTTCCTCCGAATCCTCTGTGCGCTCCTCCCTCGGACTTACTGCCCTTACTACTACCTCACTGATAGACAACTGTGTCTCATCGTCATCGTCCTCCTCACCCACTGAAAGCTCTTGAGACAGTTGCCGGAAGTCCCCAGCCTCCTCAGCCGGACCCCGGGAACTTTCCAAAGGTTGGGCATCGGTCACGACAAACTCCTCAGGTGAGAGAGGGACCATTTTTTCCCACTCATGGTAGGGACCCGAAAACAGTTCCTGGGAGTCTGCCTGCTCAGACTATGTCATTTTCATGGAGTGAGGAGGCTGAGAGGAAGGAGGAGCAGCAGCGAGAGGATTCAGAGCTTCAGCAGTGGACGGCGCAGAAGACTGGGTGGTCGATACATTGCTGGACGCATTTTCTGCCATCCACGACAGGACCTGCTCACACTGCTCTGTTTGCAATAAAGGTCTACCACGCGGACCCACAAATTATGATATGTAGCTGGGGACCCCAGAAACTTGCCTCTCTCCTAATCCCGCAGCAGCCGGCTGTGATTCACCTGGACCAGGAACTCGGCCTGTGCCCACACCCTCACTTGGACGTCCACGTCCGCGTCCTCGACCCTTACCCCTACTCCTTATGTCGGATTACGAATAGAGCAGGGGCCAAATAAATTACCCCTCTGTGCAGCGCTGACAACTGGGCCTTAATTCACCGCACACAGAGACTTGTAGATAGCGGAGGCTCTATGCTGTGGCTTGTGTCTTGCGCTGATACCTAGGGGTAATTTACTGCGCGAGTGGGAGATTTACTGTGTGGAGTGGGAGAAGACTGTAAAGCCAGTGGATAGTGCTGCTAACTGCGGCGATCTCAACCCCACCAAGGGAAGGGTATTGTGAGAGGCTCTGCACAGCGGCTGAGCTGAAATACTATGCAGTGGCCCCGGTAATATTACAGTACTGTTTAGCGGTGAGACCTCTGTCTAATGCACTGCAGACACAGAACGGTATAACTGAAGTCGTTTGCTGTAGGCTAGGAAATATTTGAGTGCAGTTTCACAGTGATAGCTGGTTGTACGGCACTGCAGGCTGAGAACGCTACTACTGACAGGCTGCAAACAGGCCTAGATGTGTAATACAAAAATGGTAGCACTACAACTCCCAGCCATCCACAAGTATAGTGCACACGGTCAGATGTAGCCCAACGAAGGAGCTTTGGGGTTTTTGTAGACAGGATCCTACTCTAACACTTTCCCTATATCAGCAGCAGTACTTTCCCTATACTTTGTATAATACACTGCAGACTGAGAACGCTATAGCTGAAATGGCCTGCACAGCCCGAGATGAGGAAAAAAATTGGCGCACTACTGCTCCCAGCCAGCCACAACAGTAATGCACACGGTCAGATGTGGCCCTAAGAAGGACCGTTGGGGTTCTTGATGACAGGACCCTACACTTCCCTATCTCAGCAGCAGCACTTTCCCTAACCTCTGCCAGCATGTGACTGTGGCGAGCCGCGGGCGGGTCTGCTTTAAGTACTCGGCGGTCACCTGATCTTGCCAGCCACTCACTGCTGGGGGGTAGGGTAGGGCTGGCACGTCACAGGAGGAAGTGGTAATGCCTTCCCTGCATGTCCATTGGCTAGAAAATGGCGCTAAACATGCGGGGAAGGAAATGGAATTGACTCGAGTACTGCGTGTTCGTCTCGAGTAACGAGCATCTCGAGTATCCTAATACTCGAACGAGCATCAAGCTCGGACCAGTGTGCTCGCTCATCTCTAGTTATCAGGTAATTTTTGTTGCAGTTTGTGCGCCATAGTAACAAGACCCACCGAAAGATGGCGGAATGTAGTTTTTTTCCCCATTTTTCTCCACTTAGAATTTTTTTACGTTTTTCAGTACATTATGTGGTATATTAAATAGAACCAGTGAAAAATACAACTCGTCCCGCAAAAAACAACGAGCCTCATACAGCGACGGAGAAATAAAGGAGTTAAAAAGAGGGGAGGAAAAAACAAGAATGGAAAAAAGCAAAAAAAGTGTGGTCACTAAGGAGTTAAAAGAATTTCAGGAAATGCAGCTATACAATAAGTCCCTTTCAGCCTGTATTCACTGCAGCATGTTTGTGCACGGAAAATTTGCAGGCGCAATATGCAGAAAAATAAACCAATAGCTTTCACCCGCTTGGTGGGCGCAGCGGGTTTATCTGCTCATCTGTGCAGGGATCAGGAACATTTAGAACTCCTGAAACTATTGGCCATCCCAACGGCTGACAGCATTGCTGCGGGGCAAAACGTACAGTAAAAGCCGGCAATACACGCACAAATATGCACCGCCCATTCCGCAATACGTTTACGCTTGTGTGATTCCGGACTTTGTCTGGCATTCACAAGACACTTGGAACAACAATCCTGACTAAGGCCTCATGTCCACAGGCAAAAGAAGAATTAAAATCCGCAGCGGATTGTAACTCTTCTCCTGCCCGCGGATCCGCACCCCATAGGGATGCATTGACCACCCGCGGGGTAGATAAATACCCACGGATGGTCAATAAAAGGGATTTTTTTAAAAATGGGAGCATGAAAAAATCTGGACCATGCTCCATTTTCGTGCGGGTCTCCCGCGGGGACGGCTCCCGCGGGCTTCTATTGCAGCCTATGGAAGCCGTCCGGATCCGCGGGAGACCTAAAATAGGAATTTAAAAGAATTTACTCATCCGGAGCGGGCGGGGAAGCTCTTCTCTTCCTCACGGCCGGATCTTTCTTGCTTCGGCTCGGCGGATGTGCCCGGCGCATGCGCGCGGCACGTCGGCAACGTGCCGCAGCCGTGACGAGTTCATCCGCCGGCCGAAAAAGAAGATCTGGCCGTGAGGAAGAGAAGAGCTTCCCCGCCCGCTCCGGATGAGTAAATTCTTTTAAATTCCTATTTTCAGCGCTCATGTCCGCGGGGCAGGAGGGACCCGCTGCAGATTCTCCATGTAGAATCCGTAGCGGGCCTGATTTTCCCCGTGGACATGAGGCCTAAGGCTGCTGTGATCACAGCTCTGCGCCGAAGACGTGCTGGACTGCCAGGCGGCAGGAATTAACAGCAGAGCCAGCACGACTGCGGCACCGGTCACCATGAGCTGCGGGCAGCGCTCGCTGTGGGTGCAGGGTTGAGTTTCAGAACAGCTGGCCAATCACTTCTGAAGAGAAAAGCTTAAACTCCGCAAGAGCAATGTCCGGAAACTGGAATGGCGGAGGTCTCTGGGTGTGCGCAGCCCCCACCAAAAGAGCAAATGTAGCGCTGGGGGTCATGTGTCATTCACCTGATCACTATATTGGGGTTCATTCACATCAGAGGGTCCGTCGCTGGTTTCCACTAGAAAATAGGACAAACTTGCTGCAAGCTGCGCTATTTAGTCCAGTAAATTCTGGCAAAATGCTGGACAGAAATCAGACGGCCCCCATTATAGTCAGTGTGGGGAGAAGCAATGTTCCTGCTTTCCAAACGCTGATGTGAACGAGCCCTTAGCCAGATCAGAGTTCTATCTACAAGTAATCACTGTATATTCATAATGCAGATGGAAAACCTCTTCGCTTCCTGCGGATCCAGTGATGCCTCACATGGAGCACGCACCTCTGGCTTCAACGGGGTTCCATGCACTTGTACAAGCCGCTACGAAGAGTGGGGGCAGGGAAGCGACAACGACTCTAAACACAGATTCATGAAAGCAGTTGGGACTTTTCCAGCGGCGACATTTGTTATTGCTATAAAGTTATGCAGAGGAAAACGCTAGAAAACTAGATGAGGTGCGGCGCCATCACCAGAGCGCAGCCCATGCTGAAAACTAGAGGAGGTGCGGCGCCTTCACTAGAGCGCAGCCCATGCTGAAAACTAGAGGAGGTGCGGCGCCTTCACCAGAGCGCAGCCCCTGCTGAAAACTAGATGAGGTGCGGCGCCTTCACCAGAGCGCAGCCCCTGCTGAAAACTAGATGAGGTGCGGCGCCTTCACTAGAGCGCAGCCCATGCTGAAAACTAGAGGAGGTGCGGCACCATCACCAGAGCGCAGCCCATGCTGAAAACTAGATGAGGTGCGGCGCCTTCACTAGAGCGCAGCCCATGCTGAAAACTAGAGGAGGTGCGGCACCATCACCAGAGCGCAGCCCATGCTGAAAACTAGATGAGGTGCGGCGCCTTCACCAGGAGCGCAGCCCATGCTGAAAACTAGATGAGGTGCGGCGCCATCACCAGAGCGCAGCCCATGCTGAAAACTAGAGGAGGTGCGGCGCCTTCACTAGAGCGCAGCCCATGCTGAAAACTAGAGGAGGTGCGGCACCATCACCAGAGCGCAGCCCATGCTGAAAACTAGATGAGGTGCGGCGCCTTCACTAGAGCGCAGCCCATGCTGAAAACTAGAGGAGGTGCGGCACCATCACCAGAGCGCAGCCCATGCTGAAAACTAGATGAGGTGCGGCGCCTTCACCAGGAGCGCAGCCCATGCTGAAAACTAGATGAGGTGCGGCGCCATCACCAGAGCGCAGCCCATGCTGAAAACTAGAGGAGGTGCGGCGCCTTCACTAGAGCGCAGCCCATGCTGAAAACTAGAGGAGGTGCGGCGCCATCACTAGAGCGCAGCCCATGCTGAAAACTAGAGGAGGTGCGGCCCCCGTACCAGAGCGCAGCCCATGCTGAAAACTAGATGAGGTGCGGCGCCTTCACCAGAGCGCAGCCCATGCTGAAAACTAGATGAGGTGCGGCGCCTTCACCAGAGCGCAGCCCATGCTGAAAACTAGATGAGGTGCGGCACCATCACCAGAGCGCAGCCCATGCTGAAAACTAGAGGAGGTGCGGCACCATCACCAGAGCGCAGCCCATGCTGAAAACTAGATGAGGTGCGGCGCCTTCACCAGGAGCGCAGCCCATGCTGAAAACTAGATGAGGTGCGGCGCCATCACCAGAGCGCAGCCCATGCTGAAAACTAGAGGAGGTGCGGCGCCTTCACCAGAGCGCAGCCCATGCTGAAAACTAGAGGAGGTGCGGCGCCTTCACTAGAGCGCAGCCCATGCTGAAAACTAGAGGAGGTGCGGCCCCCGTACCAGAGCGCAGCCCATGCTGAAAACTAGATGAGGTGCGGCGCCTTCACCAGGAGCGCAGCCCATGCTGAAAACTAGATGAGGTGCGGCGCCTTCACCAGAGCGCAGCCCATGCTGAAAACTAGATGAGGTGCGGCACCATCACCAGAGCGCAGCCCATGCTGAAAACTAGATGAGGTGCGGCGCCATCACTAGAGCGCAGCCCATGCTGAAAACTAGATGAGGTGCGGCGCCTTCACCGGGAGCGCAGCCCATGCTGAAAACTAGATGAGGTGCGGCGCCTTCACCAGAGCGCAGCCCATGCTGAAAACTAGAGGAGGTGCGGCGCCATCACTAGAGCGCAGCCCATGCTGAAAACTAGAGGAGGTGCGGCGCCTTCACTAGAGCGCAGCCCATGCTGAAAACTAGATGAGGTGCGGCGCCTTCACCAGAGCGCAGCCCATGCTGAAAACTAGATGAGGTGCGGCGCCTTCACCAGGAGCGCAGCCCATGCTGAAAACTAGATGAGGTGCGGCGCCTTCACCAGGAGCGCAGCCCATGCTGAAAACTAGATGAGGTGCGGCGCCCTTACCAGAGCGCAGCCCATGCTGAAAACTAGATGAGGTGCCGCGCCATCACTAGAGCGCAGCCCATGCTGAAAACTAGATGAGGTGCGGCGCCTTCACCAGAGCGCAGCCCATGCTGAAAACTAGAGGAGGTGCGGCGCCTTCACCAGAGCGCAGCTCATGCTGAAAACTAGAGGAGGTGCGGCGCCTTCACCAGAGCGCAGCCCATGCTGAAAACTAGATGAGGTGCGGCGCCTTCACCAGAGCGCAGCCCATGCTGAAAACTAGAGGAGGTGCGGCGCCTTCACCAGAGCGCAGCCCATGCTGAAAACTAGAGGAGGTGCGGCGCCTTCACCAGAGCGCAGCCCATGCTGAAAACTAGAGGAGGTGCGGCGCCTTCACCAGAGCGCAGCCCACGCTGAAAACTAGATGAGGTGCGGCGCCTTCACCAGAGCGCAGCCCACGCTGAAAACTAGATGAGGTGCGGCGCCTTCACCAGAGCGCAGCCCATGCTGAAAACTAGAGGAGGTGCGGCGCCTTCACCAGAGCGCAGCCCATGCTGAAAACTAGATGAGGTGCGGCGCCTTCACCAGAGCGCAGCCCACGCTGAAAACTAGATGAGGTGCGGCGCCTTCACCAGAGCGCAGCCCACGCTGAAAACTAGATGAGGTGTGGCGCCTTCACCAGGAGCGCAGCCCATGCTGAAAACTAGATGAGGTGCGGCGCCTTCACCAGAGCGCAGCCCATGCTGAAAACTAGAGGAGGTGCGGCGCCTTCACCAGAGCGCAGCCCATGCTGAAAACTAGATGAGGTGCGGCGCCTTCACCAGAGCGCAGCCCATGCTGAAAACTAGAGGAGGTGCGGCGCCTTCACCAGAGCGCAGCCCATGCTGAAAACTAGAGGAGGTGCGGCGCCTTCACCAGAGCGCAGCCCATGCTGAAAACTAGATGAGGTGCGGCGCCTTCACCAGAGCGCAGCCCATGCTGAAAACTAGAGGAGGTGCGGCGCCTTCACCAGAGCGCAGCCCATGCTGAAAACTAGAGGAGGTGCGGCGCCTTCACCAGAGCGCAGCCCATGCTGAAAACTAGAGGAGGTGCGGCGCCTTCACCAGGAGCGCAGCCCATGCTGAAAACTAGAGGAGGTGCGGCGCCTTCACCAGGAGCGCAGCCCATGCTGAAAACTAGAGGAGGTGCGGCGCCTTCACCAGAGCGCAGCCCATGCTGAAAACTAGAGGAGGTGCGGCGCCTTCACCAGAGCGCAGCCCATGCTGAAAACTAGATGAGGTGCGGCGCCTTCACCAGAGCGCAGCCCATGCTGAAAACTAGAGGAGGTGCGGCGCCTTCACCAGAGCGCAGCCCATGCTGAAAACTAGAGGAGGTGCGGCGCCTTCACTAGAGCGCAGCCCATGCTGAAAACTAGAGGAGGTGCGGCGCCTTCACCAGGAGCGCAGCCCATGCTGAAAACTAGATGAGGTGCGGCGCCTTCACCAGAGCGCAGCCCATGCTGAAAACTAGAGGAGGTGCGGCGCCTTCACTAGAGCGCAGCCCATGCTGAAAACTAGAGGAGGTGCGGCGCCTTCACTAGAGCGCAGCCCATGCTGAAAACTAGAGGAGGTGCGGCGCCTTCACCAGAGCGCAGCCCATGCTGAAAACTAGATGAGGTGCGGCGCCTTCACCAGAGCGCAGCCCATGCTGAAAACTAGAGGAGGTGCGGCGCCTTCACTAGAGCGCAGCCCATGCTGAAAACTAGAGGAGGTGCGGCGCCTTCACCAGGAGCGCAGCCCATGCTGAAAACTAGAGGAGGTGCGGCGCCTTCACCAGAGCGCAGCCCATGCTGAAAACTAGAGGAGGTGCGGCGCCTTCACCAGAGCGCAGCCCATGCTGAAAACTAGATGAGGTGCGGCGCCTTCACCAGAGCGCAGCCCATGCTGAAAACTAGAGGAGGTGCGGCGCCTTCACCAGAGCGCAGCCCATGCTGAAAACTAGAGGAGGTGCGGCGCCTTCACTAGAGCGCAGCCCATGCTGAAAACTAGAGGAGGTGCGGCGCCTTCACCAGAGCGCAGCCCATGCTGAAAACTAGAGGAGGTGCGGCGCCTTCACTAGAGCGCAGCCCATGCTGAAAACTAGAGGAGGTGCGGCGCCTTCACCAGGAGCGCAGCCCATGCTGAAAACTAGAGGAGGTGCGGCGCCTTCACCAGAGCGCAGCCCATGCTGAAAACTAGAGGAGGTGCGGCGCCTTCACCAGAGCGCAGCCCATGCTGAAAACTAGATGAGGTGCGGCGCCTTCACCAGAGCGCAGCCCATGCTGAAAACTAGAGGAGGTGCGGCGCCTTCACCAGAGCGCAGCCCATGCTGAAAACTAGAGGAGGTGCGGCGCCTTCACCAGAGCGCAGCCCATGCTGAAAACTAGAGGAGGTGCGGCGCCTTCACCAGAGCGCAGCCCATGCTGAAAACTAGAGGAGGTGCGGCGCCTTCACTAGAGCGCAGCCCATGCTGAAAACTAGAGGAGGTGCGGCGCCTTCACCAGGAGCGCAGCCCATGCTGAAAACTAGAGGAGGTGCGGCGCCTTCACCAGAGCGCAGCCCATGCTGAAAACTAGAGGAGGTGCGGCGCCTTCACCAGAGCGCAGCCCATGCTGAAAACTAGATGAGGTGCGGCGCCTTCACCAGAGCGCAGCCCATGCTGAAAACTAGAGGAGGTGCGGCGCCTTCACCAGAGCGCAGCCCATGCTGAAAACTAGAGGAGGTGCGGCGCCTTCACTAGAGCGCAGCCCATGCTGAAAACTAGAGGAGGTGCGGCGCCTTCACCAGGAGCGCAGCCCATGCTGAAAACTAGAGGAGGTGCGGCGCCTTCACCAGAGCGCAGCCCATGCTGAAAACTAGATGAGGTGCGGCGCCTTCACCAGAGCGCAGCCCATGCTGAAAACTAGAGGAGGTGCGGCGCCTTCACTAGAGCGCAGCCCATGCTGAAAACTAGAGGAGGTGCGGCGCCTTCACCAGGAGCGCAGCCCATGCTGAAAACTAGAGGAGGTGCGGCGCCTTCACCAGAGCGCAGCCCATGCTGAAAACTAGAGGAGGTGCGGCGCCTTCACCAGAGCGCAGCCCATGCTGAAAACTAGATGAGGTGCGGCGCCTTCACCAGAGCGCAGCCCATGCTGAAAACTAGAGGAGGTGCGGCGCCTTCACCAGAGCGCAGCCCATGCTGAAAACTAGAGGAGGTGCGGCGCCTTCACTAGAGCGCAGCCCATGCTGAAAACTAGAGGAGGTGCGGCGCCTTCACCAGGAGCGCAGCCCATGCTGAAAACTAGAGGAGGTGCGGCGCCTTCACCAGAGCGCAGCCCATGCTGAAAACTAGAGGAGGTGCGGCGCCTTCACCAGAGCGCAGCCCATGCTGAAAACTAGATGAGGTGCGGCGCCTTCACCAGAGCGCAGCCCATGCTGAAAACGAGATGAGGTGCGGCGCCTTCACCAGAGCGCAGCCCATGCTGAAAATTCTTCACATAAAAACTGTGGATTTGACAGATTTTTGTTTCGGGAGAAAAAAACTGCAGAAGGATTTTATTCTTTAGAAAGCTCTCTAAAAGTAAACCGGCTGCTAAGTGTCATCCACAGGAGGGCGCCCTTCTCTGCAACACAAGGTGAAGGTCTGTACAAGGATGAGCTGCGGTGGGGACAAGCGCTTGATGTTGGCTTTATCCAGGAAAGATCGGCTCATAGCCTTCTGGTTGGGGACACAGCGGGGATCTTCTGGCATCGCTGATGTAAGTGCACAACTAAAATGTCTAAATTAAATCATTAGGGGGGGACGAGGAGACATCTAGTAGTCCTCACGCCGACACCTGCTGCTCCTGTCAAACAACTCTCAGCCAGCCCGGAGGCATCTGGAGGGCGCTTCATTCATCATCACGAGACAACAAACAGCGGGGCAGCCAAAACAGTCCAAAATTAACACAGAGGACCTCTAATCCCAACTGTCTGATGGAGCCCCGTGTGCTGCTGCCTGTCCGTGTTATGGCTACAAATGCAGTTATCTGCCAAGTGTGAATGGCTGAGGACTCATCTGTCCGAGGACATAGCTGCCCCCCAGGATCAGGCAGCGAGAACCCTGCTTATACTGTGCTGCAATTCTGCCACAATAATGAACAGTAGGCGGCCTTACTTGTGCAGCGAGCCAGATGTAGCGGGAGTGGGTAGGGTCACAGGGGCAGCGACTCTGACAGATATGGCGCAGTAGGCGGTTGGTAAGAGTCTCTGTGTAGTTTAGGTATTGACTGCTGATATCTGTGACGCCAGTGCCTTTATATGAGAAAAACCTTACTGATGGTAATGAAATAACGAGACCAGTCCAATTGGATGCCAGTAAGCTGAAGGCCTGCAGTTTACTATGTAATGTCAGGTCATAAAGACAGTTCACTCTGGTGGATTTGGGAGTAATGATAACAACAAGTTACATTGTATCCACATTGTCAGATTTCTTACTTCTCTCAGGGTAAAGGGTACAATAAAGATTTTCCTTCTACTTTGTCCGGGCCGTCAGCGGCAGGCTGGAGGGGCTCCTGCAGGGTAGATTCTATTCCCCTGTTCATTAACTGCACAACGGGAGGTAACACTATTATTATGATGGCCTCTCTTTCTGACTGGCTCCGATTTTCTTACTCAGGATAGAGCAGAAACTCCACTGCTTTCTGTACTTCCTCTCCCTCGGTCTCTTCTGATGACGCCCTCGCTGTCTCACCGCACTACATCCCTCTTCTGCTCCCAATTTCCATCTCCCAACTGATAACATACAAAAGTGTTTTCCCATGCAGGCTCTGGTGTTGCTAAGCAACCAAAGCACCAATCACTAAGCTGTTGCTGGGGTAGATATCCCAGCAATAGCAGCGTCTATCTTAGGTGGGGCATCTCTTTTGTCCCCTAGAGGCTTATAGTGAGAACCCAGGAACTTATTAACTCTTTTTGAATACTTTGCAGACCTTCCGGGTCACTGTGCTTGTACAGGCTGTCCCATGGAAAAGTAGCCCGCCCCCGACATACTGCGACAAGAACAAGCAAGTGGAGTGTTCTGTTCCAAAGCATTATTGATGTACCCGCATTACAACAGGTGCTGGCAGGGAGCACGTCTCAACATGTTGGCTGATGCTGCCTGCAGCTCTTCAGCGGTGATGCTGTGGATAGTGTTTGTGATACTTTCCTTCAGCTCATCCAGGGTATGCGGATTATTGCCATATAGTTTCTGCTTTAACTTTCCCCCACAGATGAAAATCACATGTAGACAAGTTCAGGGAACTTGGTGATCACAAGCTCTTGCTCACAGACTGCTCTTCTGTAAAGCCTTCATGAACCCGGCCGGCGAGTTGCGGGAGGTGTGGCACATTGCCCCATCATGTTGGGAAAAGCCGTACAGTCTGTATTGTGGTGTTAGTCGGTCATTAAACTATGCCAACATGTCCCGATAAACGGCACTATTCCCAGGTGATTGAGCCAATTGGGCCCCTATCCGTGTGGCTGACACCGCACCAGGTTTATGGCCGTGCTTCGGTATCAGCAGAGCCTCGTATTCTGTGAATTCACGTGACCCGATAAATGAACCGGCGCCTCGTCTCTCATAGTACAGTGACGGGGCCTCCAGGAGCAGCCATGTCAGTAATGTCCGTGTTTAGCTTTGTCGTGCTCCTGCAGTTTCTGCACACGCTGTTCTGTCCGGTTTCGGGTTCAGAGGTTTCAGCGCTCGCCGTTACGTCATTCGTGATACACCAATTTGCTGGGACAGTTTCCGGGTTGATTTCCAAGGATATTTGCATTCCGCTGTTGAATATCACTGATGACTTCAGTCTGACGGCTTCTTCCTGTTTACAACAGACCCGGTTTGGCGCCATTTCTGAACCCGGCTCTTGAATTGATTTGCTTCGCACATAGCCTTCCACAATAACTATTTGCCGTTGCAAGAAGAACGCCACAGGGCAGATTTATGGAAGCCGTCTAGAATAAAGTCTTTGCCCATAGCACCCAATCACAGCGTGGCTTTCATTTCTTATACTACTGAGGTAAAACGCAAGGGCTATGGCCTCCTCCAAAGCGTGCTGCTCCGGGAGTGTAGGCGCTCCTTATGCCAACCCCCGTGGATCCTACTGAAGTAAAACAATATCTTCAAGCTAATGCCCCTGTGGGGCAAAGCGTCCATCTCCAGCCAAAAGGATATTCTGCATATATGCTAGTGGTGCTTTCCAAACTGCAGCCCGTGGGACCCCATGGAGGAAGATCTGAGGACTGTCAGCAATTACTGAGGAAAGCCTGCCGGGGGCGTCATCATCAGGGTTTAAGAAACATTTTTGATGCTGTAAACAATTTATCCTCCTTAACAACTGCGCCAAAAAATATGTTCTTACCTAAATAGTGCAATGGGGCAGCAGCCAGTAATGTGTCGCCCCTCTAGGAAGCTTCGCCATCGTAGCGCCCTTATACGGAATAATTAGAGTTGAACATTGGAGCATGGGAATTTGAATGCTAATTGTTCAGTGTAAACGCGGCCAGCGATTGAACGATAATCCGTCCCCTTTCGATTGTTGCTCATTTCACACGGTCATAAAAATTGTTTGCATGTTGCTGCGTGAAAAGAGCGACCGTTTAGCTGTTCACGTTCGCCGTTACTGAACGACCGAGCAAACAATATATAAAGTCCCTGAGGAGCGCCAGAGTCCCATAAACCAGGATTACTAATTGGGGAGGCGCTCTTTAGCAATTTGGATAATGCAAGATGGTAGAACTGCTGATCAGGATAAGGTACTTGGTAGAGGGCCCTACGGACACGCAGGACTCCTCCTAGTCCCGGTACAGGCTCCGAAAACCAGAAAAAGTCCGAGAGATTTTAGGAACAACTGGTTTATTGATGAAGGTGAAGACGGCCGATGGAGCGAAACGCGTTTCAGAGCCAATATGGCTCCTTTTTCAACCACAAGTGTGATATTGGCAGCCGCCGGTAACGGGGTCCCCCAGACATTCTCCTGAGGTTTAGGGTTTCTGCTTTCTGGATACACCTGACAAGTCGCCTCGGACTGACGGTGTGGACACTCATGTATCACTGCGTAGTCACCTTCTCTAGGGGTTCATCGTGATAGGAGCGCTAGTCCGCTGATCTTTTTATTACGTTCCAGCGGCAACGTCTTATTTACCGTCTACTGTAACACAAACACGGACGTGCCGAAGGGTTCACATCTGAGCATACAGCGAGTACCGGTGAACTGGCGCCCAAACGCACTATGCCACCATAAACGTTAAAACGCATGATTGCTGGCAGACAAGACCACCGCGGCCCCCCATGAACAGAGCTGTGGTAGTTTTAAGCCAATACAGATTTTAATTGAAATTGTATTGTGGCATTTTCTACTTTCTTGCCGCCGTTTTGCCAACATTTTCAGACCAATGTCAAATCATAGTCCAGGCCCAGTGCTTCGAAATGCATCATTTTACTGCCCGTTATCATGTTCTCGTCTGCTGTATGTGGAGCATCAGCTGCGCACCAACCCGCTATCCACTAGGGGGCCGCAGGCGATCAGAGATTATCCTGTGGCTTCTGGTCTGATGAGATCTCATGATGCCCGTCGTACAACAAACATCTGTACTACCAGGCCGTTCGCGGCCTCCATAGCTCACAGAACACTCTGCGTGCCTGCGGCGGTGCACGAGCTCCAAGACCGCCCTAAAGCTTCCGTGTGTACGCTCAGATGTACCGTGCTGCAGCATAGGTTGGTGCCACATTAAATAAAAAGGACAGTATTAAAAGGGGTATTCTTACCTCGGTCTTTCCCGGCCCTCCCGCCATCCCTGCACTGTTTCAGTATAAGTCATTGAAGTGAATGGGCACTACAGAAACAGCATAGTACAGTGCGCTACGCCATCTCCATAGCTCCTACCGCAGGACTGGTGGGCAGCGCTCATCTGTTTCAGCACACTCCAGCCTGGGCACCAGTCACTAAAGTTTCTCACCCGGGCTATGAGGGGCAGAGCCAGGACGCCCCTTTAAGCCTTAATATTTCTTTGCCTATTAGGGTCACAAAATGGCTCGTTTCACAGGCAACCACCCTGTAAGGCGTGCAGTGCATGGAATGACGACTCATCAGCCTCCGTGTGGGCGGTTCTGGGTCATTTATGTTCTAGAGCACCATTTGGTGAAAAGGCCGAACACGATCACCTTCCACCTGAAGTTACAGGAGACCCACAAAAGTGATAATGGAGGAGCAGGTGATCACTTACCTGCTGCACTATCTCAGCGCCCCCCCCCCCCCCCCCCCCGCAGCAGCAGCAGCGCTCCTCCACAAAAGGGAAGTTCATGACGAACAGTCATCGCTGGCAGCTCAGGTGGCATAAAGCTGCTTTATATGGACTGATTATCGGTCGGATTCCCGCAATCCAGCAAGACCAGTAATCGCCGGGTATTAAAGCGTGCATTGACAGGACGACCAGCGAGTGATGCCATGGCGAGCACGAGGCACAGCATGCAGCGGCACAATGCATCAACATGACAACAAACTGCTATATACAGTGACTGGCGGGGAGAGACGGGAGCAGGTGAGATCCCGTAGAGCTAAGGCTTTACTTCAGTTTACATCATCAACCTGATAGGCCACCCCTCCTTTTGCATAGCCACTCCCACTTTTAAAAAAAGCTGCAGGGTGGCATAAAGAGTCATTAATCACGGCGTGCACCATAGCTTTTGTATGCCTCTAACATACAGTACATCAGCTCCATTGCTTGCAGTGGTGACTGCCATTTTGTTTGGGGGGTGCGGTGTGACCAAAGGTGGGCCCTGCTGCCTCGAAGCCAACAGCTGAGGTCAGCAATGTGACTTACTGCTCAGCTGTCAATGAACTGGAAAGATGTGCAGCCATGCCGGCGGGCACCAGCGGGGTCTGACCATTCAGTCCTGCTCCACAAGTATAAACAGATAAGAAGTGGTCTGATATTTCCACGGCAGCTCAATAAGTAGAAGCTGTGACCAGTCCTTCAGGTCACCTGTGCAGGATGAGGGCGCCGTGATGTGCCACTGCATATAATCCTCTTCACGCCAACATGTAACACACTAGTGCTCTGCTGGACTGGATATACTGGCTCTACCGACTGTGAGGCACTACAACACCAAGGAGGACTGGATAGTGAAAAGAATGGCTCCATTTTCCAGCATACTCCTTCCATTCCGTACGCTTCTGTCCGTCAAGCTGCTTCCATTCCGTACGCTTCTGTCCGTCAAGCTGCTTCCATTCCGTACGCTTCTGTCCGTCAAGCTGCTTCCATTCCGTACGCTTCTGTCCGTCAAGCTGCTTCCATTCCGTACGCTTCTGTCCGTCAAGCTGCTTCCATTCCGTACGCTTCTGTCCGTCAAGCTGCTTCCATTCCGTACGCTTCTGTCCGTCAAGCTGCTTCCATTCCGTACGCTTCTGTCCGTCAAGCTGCTTCCATTCCGTACGCTTCTGTCCGTCAAGCTGCTTCCATTCCATACGCTTCTGTCCGTCAAGCTGCTTCCATTCCGTACGCTTCTGTCCGTCAAGCTGCTTCCATTCCGTACGCTTCTGTCCGTCAAGCTGCTTCCATTCCGTACGCTTCTGTCCGTCAAGCTGCTTCCATTCCGTACGCTTCTGTCCGTCAAGCTGCTTCCATTCCGTACGCTTCTGTCCGTCAAGCTGCTTCCATTCCGTACGCTTCTGTCCGTCAAGCTGCTTCCATTCCGTACGCTTCTGTCTGTCAAGCTGCTTCCATTCTGTACGCTTCTGTCCGTCAAGCTGCTTCCATTCTGTACGCTTCTGTCCGTCAAGCTGCTTCCATTCCGTATGCTTCTGTCTGTCAAGCTGCTTCCATTCTGTACGCTTCTGTCCGTCAAGCTGCTTCCATTCTGTACGCTTCTGTCTGTCAAGCTGCTTCCATTCCGTACGCTTCTGTCCGTCAAGCTGCTTCCATTCCGTATGCTTCTGTCTGTCAAGCTGCTTCCATTCCGTACGCTTCTGTCCGTCAAGCTGCTTCCATTCCGTACGCTTCTGTCCGTCAAGCTTTTGTACTTTTTCCTTTAACAAGGTTTGCAGAAATGTACTAAAGAAGGACCGCGGTGGTTGGAACATTGCAAGGTCTGCGATGGAACGGCCCGGGTGGTAACGCCCTGCTTGTACCTCAACAACTTATTGTTTACCATTCTTGTACCCCATCATCGATGTCGTTTCCCCTGGAGACTCTGTGGCGATTCACATATTCAATTCTTTATCATCCATATTCATGTTTAGTTTTATGAACCAATGGGAATAAATGAATAATAAATTAGAATTATTGTAATTGAGGCGTGTGCCTCTATAAAAGTGCTGCCTGTCAATTAATAAAGCAGATAACTTTTGATCACATCCAGTCTCATTTCCGGGTCCGACTAGACTTCTAACTAATCTGGACCCAGAAGCATACTATATAGCAAACAGATTTATTTGCACTAATAGTGTGGAATGGTCTGTCCACCCTCCGTGTATCCGAACCTCAAGGCCACTGGCGGGATCACTAGAATGTCTTCAGCAGTGGTGTGCTTCCTGGTACTTGTAGTTCCTCAGCAGCACACCACTAAGGTTCAGCTGCAGCCTGCGCCGGGCATAAGGACAGGTGACACAAAGACTGATTGAATGCAGCCCAAAGCAATCCACTGTGCTGTACGAAATCTTGTGGGCTGCAGCTGTCACTCAATCAGCAGCCTTATAGTTTCTGTATGGCCCAGACCTAAACAACCACTTCTCCCAAGAAAGTGACTAGAAGCAACTGACAAGTGGTGAATGCAAAACAGGAGAATATAAGGCGTTAGGAGCAGCAGTTCCCTCATAAACCCCCGTCCTCACCAAGTAAAGGAAGACCCTTAAGATAAGCATGTAGAGTCCCTCGAAAGGATGTTAGGGACTTAATGCAATTTCCTTATACATGTGACGTCCCTCACAGTTCGGAGCGGTGACACTAGGGGGCAGCCATGTAAGCTATTCCATAATGCATTTCTTTAGGGGGCGTTTACTTCCTATTTAAGGAGATCGCCAGAAAGGCACAAATTAAGCGAACTTCTTGTCTTTATTTACATAGGTCACAAATTCTGTGCTGATTTTTCACATCTTTATGATCCGATTTCCTGCAACAGATACAGCGTGGCGGTACGGCCACAAGACCGAGACCTGCGGATCTAGCGGATGTTAGTGCGCTCACATCGGGACTCACAAACAGCTGGGGTGCGCAGACTGCACGACGTCACTGAAAATCCCTTGTGGTTGCAGCTACTTGTAAGTCCCAACGCGACTTGTACTGACTTCCACTAGACCCGGACATCACAGGGCTACATTGCGCTCTTTGTTTATGCAGCCAACGTCTCCATGTACCTCCAACCTTAAAGGGACTCTTGGGGTCTTTCATAGAGATAGCTTACCCTTACAAAAGGCCATCACTAAAGCATCAGGTGGAAGTCTGACTCACTGTAACCCAACTGGTCAGCGGACTGGAGGGGACGCGGTGATTGTGCGCTAGCAGAGCGGTCCCTCCGTAACACGGTGCCTGGTCATACAGCGCAGTTATATTCACTTGAATGAGCTACGAACAGCTCCAAGACCCGACACTACCAAATGTATGGAGCCCACGGGGTGGCAGAGGTCAGACTCACCAAACATAGCGACGCCCCCCCTCCCCCTATGGACAGGACACGCACTTTAACTGCCTTCAGCCATCACTGGGGGGGATCACAGCGTCGCATGGAATCAATGTAGTCACTTTGAGGAATGCAAGCAGTTGCAAGAAATCCAAACCAGCCAGATTCCCTGCGACTGTTGTGGTAACTTGCAGGCAGAAGCCGGACTGCATTCACTTGCTGCACTGCTGCTTGGCCAGGTGACGGGTCTAGTAATAAATCAGTAAGCAGTGAGCGCCCCCCCTGCGATGGCTGCAGTCAGCCAGAATTGCATCATCTAACCATATGCAATGTGAAGCTCCCAACGTACAGGTCAATAGGAGGCCAGTAGATGCTGAGCATTAGAGTCCATGACCTTCATGCATCTAGAGGGAAACACATTCTTTGGCTTAAACCAATGAAACGAGAGAAAATACAAAGTACAAACATGAGCAAATACTAAATAAATAAGAGGCACAATGTCCCTGTGCAAACAAAGCAGGAATGAAATGAGCAAGGACCGCACTGGGGGCTGCATACCCGGGACGTCAGGTGACCAGATGGGAGTGTCCGCGACTAGTCGTGTGATGTCACCCGGGCAGGCGGCTGAGATGTCCCCATACCGGAACATGACAATATTATAAAGTCTATAAAATGCTGAACTGATGAAAAGTAACACTAATTGTCCCGCGGTGACCCAATCTATGCCAATCACCACCAACGGAAAGGATTGCATCCCCGTCAGCGTGCCTCAAGCATGAATCCACCTGCACATCGACTCTAGGGCCGGGCCCATTTGTGCTAAAAGTGCTGAGAATGAGCCGTCTGACCTCACACTTATAATGAAAGCAAAGATCTGGTACCGTGTTAGCCAGTAGAGCAAACTGTGATTGTTCTCAGTAAGAGAAACCACGTGATCCTGTAGATATGAGACCTTTTAACCCTTTCCAGTCCAATGTCGGGCCTGCCCCGACATCATCATTTTCCTCCACAGCTCCGATCAGACACATCGGGTGCAGATGCACTCCTTTACTGGTCGTCATCGAGGACCCCCTTTCTGCCCACTTCTTTATACATTACATAGCGCTCAATTAGCGCTATGCAATGCATAGATTCCGGCCGGCGATCATGTGACCGCCAGTGTTACCTGACCCCCGGCGGTCACATGAACGCCGAGCCGGGAGCCTGCACCGTGCAAGGACCTGCTTACCTGACCGGCGTCTTCCGCATTCTCCTTCTGTCTCCCGACCCGGCGATCATGTGACCGCCAGGTGTTACCTGACCCCAGCGGTCACATGATCGCCGAGCCGGGAGGCAGAAGGAGAATGCACAAGACGCCGGTCAGGTAAGCAGGTCCCTCCCTGCACCCGCCTGAACTCTGTCAGATCAGGAGGGTGCAGGGAAAATGTATTTTTTCTCACCCATTCTCCCAGCTCCAATTTATTTGGAGCTGGGGAGAATGGGTGAGAAAAAATAAATGGATTGGAAAGGGTTAATGGCTACAAAAATACATGATGTAATAATAGCGAGCTTCCGAACCAACGCAGGGTACTTCTTCAGGCTTATGGATTGGATCTGAGGAGGCACGGATATTTATACACACTTATAACATACATACTTATGACAAGGCACAGATATGGATGTGATTGGTTCGCACTTAAAAGGAATTCTGCAACAGCAAACAAACTTTTTTTGTCTAGGCACTGATAGCGGAGTGAAAGTTTTATGGTCCCTAAATTACTGTTGGAGGGGAGGGGAGGTCAGCAGGCTTGAATTGCTACAAGAGATACACAAACATTTTTAGCTAAGCACTGATAGTAATTCAGGGACCATAAACTTTCACTCCCTTATCAGTGTTTAGCTAAAAATGTTTGTGTATCTCTTGTAGCAATTCAAGCCTGCTGACCTCCCCCCCCCCAACAGTAATTTAGGGACCATAAAACTTTCACTCCGCTATCAGTGCCTAGACAAAAAAAGTTTGTTTGCTGTTGCAGAATTCCTTTTAAGTGCGAACCAATCACATCCATATCTGTGCCTTGTCATAAGTATGTGTGTGTATATATATATATATATATATATCCATATCTGTGCCTTGTCATAAGTATGTGTGTGTGTGTATATATATATATATCCATATCTGTGCCTTGTCATAAGTATGTGTGTGTGTATATATATATATATCCATGTCTGTGCCTTGTCATAAGTATGTATGTTATAAGTGTGTATAAATATGCATGCCTCTTCAGATCCAATCCATAAGCCTGAAGAAGTACCCTGCGTTGGTACGAAAGCTCGCTCTTATTACATCATGTATTATTGTTAGCCATTAAAAGGTCTCATATCTACAAGATTACGGCGTTTCTCTTGCTGGGAACAATCACATTTACCTCACACTTATGTCACGCACAACTTCCCTTTATTAGTTAAGGCCATCCCCCTCACAAAGGCTATACCAATTACCTCCACCCACTAACTACCAACGTGGCCTTGCTGCCACCTAGTGGGCAAAGATGCAAATTGTACTTACCCCAAAGCCGCTGTAAAAGCTGTTGCAGCTCTTTTAATCCAAACGTAATGGATAACACAGGATAAAGGAGGAGATACTAGACGGGGGGACGCAGCGGGATGGGGGAGGAGATACTAGACGGGGGGGGGGGCACGCAGCGGGATGGGGAGGAGATACTAGACGGGGGGGGGGACGCAGCAGGATGGGGGAGGAGATACTAGACGGGGGAAAGCAGCGGGATGGGGGAGGACATACTAGACGGGGGGGGACGCAGCGGGATGGGGGAGGAGATACTAGACGGGGGGGGGGGGACACGCAGCGGGATGGGGAGGAGATCCTAGACGGGGGGGGGGGGACGCAGCAGGATGGGGGAGGAGATACTAGACGGGGGAAAGCAGCGGGATGGGGGAGGAGATACTAGACGGGGGGGACGCAGCGGGATGGGGAGGAGATCCTAGACGGGGGGGACGCAGCGGGATGGGGGAGGAGATACTAGACGGGGGGGGGGGGACGCAGCGGGATGGGGGAGGAGATACTAGACGGGGGGGGGGACGCAGCGGGATGGGGGAGATACTAGACGGGGGGGGGGACGCAGCGGGATGGAGGAGATACTAGACGGGGGGGACGCAGCGGAATGGAGGAGATACTAGACGGGGGGGACGCAGCGGGATGGAGGAGATACTAGACGGGGGGGGGTGACGCAGCGGGATGGGGGAGGAGATACTAGACGGGGGGGACGCAGCGGGATGGGGAGGAGATCCTAGACGGGGGGGACGCAGCGGGATGGGGGAGGAGATACTAGACGGGGGGGGGGGACGCAGCGGGATGGGGGAGGAGATACTAGACGGGGGGGGGGACGCAGCGGGATGGAGGAGATACTAGACGGGGGGGGGGACGCAGCGGGATGGAGGAGATACTAGACGGGGGGGACGCAGCGGGATGGAGGAGATACTAGACGGGGGGGACGCAGCGGGATGGAGGAGATACTAGACGGGGGGGACGCAGCGGGATGGAGGAGATACTAGACGGGGGGGACGCAGCGGGATGGAGGAGGAGATACTAGACGGGGGGACGCAGCGGGATGGAGGAGGAGATACTAGACGGGGGGACGCAGCGGGATGGAGGAGGAGATACTAGACGGGGGGACGCAGCGGGATGGAGGAGGAGATACTAGACGGGGGGATGCAGCGGGATGGAGGAGGAGATACTAGACGGGGGGATGCAGCGGGATGGAGGAGGAGAGACTAGACGGGGGGACGCAGCGGGATGGAGGAGGAGAGACTAGACGGGGGGACGCAGCGGGACGGAGGAGGAGATACTAGACGGGGGGATGCAACTGGATATAAGAGATACTAGATGGGGGTATGCAGCGGGTTGAAAGAGGAGATACTAGATGGGGGACGCAACAGGATGGAGGAGGAGATGCTAGACAAGGGGACGCAGCGGGATGGAGGAGATACTAGACGGGGGACACAGCGGGAGGGAGGAGATACTAGACGGGGGACACAGCGGGATATAAGAGATACTAGACGGGGGGGACGCAGTGGGATGGAGGAGGAGCTACTAGACGGGGGGGGACGCAGCGGGATGGAGGAGGAGCTACTAGACGGGGGGATGCAACTGAATATAAGAGATACTAGACGGGGGACGCAGCGGGATATAGGCGATACTAGACAGGGGGATGCAGCGGGATGGAGGAGGAGATACTAGACGGGGGGATGCAACTGGATATAAGAAATACTAGACGGGGGAGGCAGCGGGATGGAGGAGGAGATACTAGACGGGGGGATGCAGCTCTCACAGTCTGGAGATTCAGCATTTGCATGAGCCACAACCAAGAAATTCCTTTGCCGTATTCAGTACTTGCTGGACTACCTTTGTGGGGTTTTAGCATTTAATATACCCCAAAGTAAAACTTTGTATGAATGGGGCTGTCAACTATCTAAAGCCTGAGCTCGGCCCCCCGACGTTCATCTGTACAACCAAATGACAGGAGAGCCGAGGTCCGGCTAGTCTATGGCCGTCCGTTCTGGGATAACCTTTCTGCATGAAGAGAAAACCTCAGCACTGAGTAGAAGACTTGGAGATAAGGGTCGGGCCGCTGGGACCCCCAACCATCATGACAAAGGGGTCCCGTATCCCCCAGTATGAATGGAGCAGCAGTCAAACAGGCGCAGTACCACTTCATTCACCTCTGTGTAATGTGCCATCTCCAGCCCTTCCAAGGAGATGAACGCTCGACCTCCGCGCTGTTCATATGGGGGAACTCAGGACCCCCTCGTTCTCATGATGCAGACCTCCACCACAAACTTATCTACCCTGCGGACTGGAAACAAGTTTAAAACTTAGCACAACCCCATTAAGTGGTGGGATAACCAGCAGGCCCAGCATATCCTTCCATGTGTCAAGGGGTTAAAAATAGTGTATATATCAAGTACAGGCTGCAATATACGCGGGTCCTACTTCACCACCAACAATCTAGAGTCTATTCATATCAGTGTACATCCCACCTGGCAGAAATTTACTTGGAAGTCCATAAAGGTTTAGCACTAATTGATACTAACGATGCACGGTCTGGTACCATGACGACAGACTCCACCCCTCGTTATAAGCTTTATATATCGGGGAAGATTACGTAGTGTGTCCAATCTTCGGATGAACAGCAGCTAGATGGAGGCCAATCCCAGAAAGAGGATTCTTCTAGTCTCACGGACTGTCGCTTGCAGTGGTCACAGCAGCAGCACAAGACGCCTCGTCTGAGCTCCAAACCAAGAAGACGGCCGAATGAAGGTCAAGAGGTGGAAGGAGATTCTGCAGAAGCCTCATCTCCTTCCTCTGAATCCCATACTTTAGACTGTAGGTAGTCAGCAAAAAGAGCTTTGGCGCGGTGCAGAACACGGTTCAGGTTGTGCCTCCGGACCAAGCGGTTAAAGTGCATCGCCAACTCATCATATCCCATGTTTTGTTTCATAATTTGCTCACGGTGCTCCAACAAGATGGAAAGACATAAAAATAACATGAAGGGGTTCCCACGTCCAAACTCCTGGGGTGGGGGGAGGCTGATGGGGGCGGGGGAGCTGGCCGCCGTCTGCTCAGATTCTAGCTGAGCCCCCTCCTCGTCCTTAGCAGCAGAGGTGGGCTCGCTGGGGTCCGTGGTAGCAAGCGATGTGGGAGATGTAGGGCTGCAGGAGGTGAGTGAAGGGGCAGACCTAGATTTGGTGACCCCCAACGAGTCAGGAGGTTTAATGAGAGGCTCTTGTTCCCAGAAGCGTTCTTCATCGTCTTCCTCCTCAGTGGACTGGAGGATAGGAGTGACAGACGGAGCCTCGGCTTCAAAACTTGAGTGGCCATCGTTAGCACCATAACATCTGAACTCTCCGAAGCTGGCTTGCTTCAACATCGGACACTTCCCAGGGCTCGAGTGTTGCTCTCCATCGGGTTCAGTTTTTACCATGGTAATCTCTGGTTCTTCTTGCTCTTCCTCTTCGTGGGTTGTTGATGCCTCCTCCTCACCTTCCGGGCTCAGCCCGCGGTCCGGGCGCATCATGTGCCTCCTCCGTGTGTTCTTCGGCCATTCCCCTGGAGCACACGGCGGTCCCATCAGCTCCACCTCCTTCTCGGGAGGATCAGGAGGCAATGAGCTCCACATTACTTCCAGCATCCTCAGAGCATCCTCAAAAGCAAATTCCCTCTTTAGCTCCAAAAGCAGCCAGCGGTAGCAGAAGAAGAGGTCGTCGCCCCCCCGAGACATCAGGTAACCGTTGAACTCCGGATCAGAGTAGCGCAGCAGCAGCTTGAGATGTGTGAACTTCACGGACATACATTCTCCATCCATGCGGAAGTTCCCTTCTAACCTCTTCATAATGCCACAGAAGCAGATGAAAGCGTGAGCCTCATTGTCCATCACCGCCAGGATGGGGGAGGCGATGTCGCTCATGCCCTGGCAGTAGGACACCTGCGGGTGTGTGACAGCGTACGTGGTCAGCAAGTCGTGCAAGGCCTGCAGGTGAGGGTTGTCCTCCGAACCCGAATAGTAGGGGTGCGTGCGATCCGTGCGCAGGACGTCCTTCATGACGTTACCCTGGATGAACTCCAAGTCCTCCGGACTGCAGCGCTCTCGCCACTCGCTCTTCAGCTGGTAGTACTCTCGGGTCTTCGCCTTCATGTAATCCATGCGCTCCTGCCCCGTCAGACCATCTGGGTAAACGTTCAAGAGATAGCGCCAGACCACCTGAAGAGAGAGAAGACAGGAGAATGGAGGAACTAGCGGGAAGCTAACGGAGGGCAAGGAACATGCAAGGGCACACATTAGTAGTCAGATACATGACAAGAGGCAGCGGCATGGTCCGTCCCCGTTCTCTGGGACATCACACGGATGCGTTACTAGATAGCGGCATGGTCTACCGCGCTGCTTGGTGGTATGAGGACCCTACGGCAGGCGACTCGCTGCGTCTCAAGGTAAACTTACTTCACAAAACAGCAACTGGTTAAACAGTCAATGCAGACTTCTAGAAAGCCAAGGCAGGCGACACGCGGCTCCGGCACAAGACGGGCATTCTACAGGTATCAACTAATGGCCAAAAAAAGTTTCAAATGAGCAATTCTGACTGGCAACTGTCGCGGGTGACTGCGGCGTCCGCCCGGAGCGCAGAGTGCCAACAGTCATCTCTTCTGCACGCCTGTCTTGGATAAGTAACAATGGAGTGTAATAAGAGGCGCAAGCAGATTTGTGCTATAATTGGCAGAGTACACTATAGCGGACCTGACAGGCCCTGCCCCCTCCCACCAAGCCCCACCCATTTTTTACATTGTAAGATGCAGAAGGGTCACACATTTTTGTGCAGGTAGGACTATGTGAAATTTTTAACTTTTAAACACAAAAATTCTGGCGTAAACTGGTGTCTGAGCCCCCAATGTATTCCGTGTGGCAAGACCCCGGCAGTGCTCCCAAACCAGAATGAGGCCCTCTTCAAAGAGAAAGCTACAACCTCTTGTGGCGTCCTCTAACCCCCGGCCCCCAATATCTGACCCTTCAGCTGTATACAGCCTCACCTTCCTCAACGAAGGCTCAACCCCTCCATGGTATATGCGCAGGCGAAGCTCCTCGGGACGGGTCAGCTGCCCCTCGTGGCTCAGGTAGGTGTGGAATTCCCCGTCACTCAGCGGCGGCTTAAAAGGCTTGACGTCTTCGCCATAAGTCCAGCTCAGGGCTTGCTGCATCCTGGAGATCGTTCGACCAACCTGCATCACAGGAAGTACAAAGGCCGAATGTAAGACTATAGTCAGCGAGGCGCCGTGGCGAGGGCAACGCTGCTCACCTGGGACAGGATGGACTGAGTAAAGGGCAGAGCGGCGCTGAGTGTCCGCTTATCCACGAAGAACAGGTCTGTGCCGATGACATCCTTAGGGCTGATGATATCCCAGTCTTCCAGCAGGGGACCTATGGAGAGCAGATGAGTGAGGGGGGTGAAGGACAACGCCATTACACGCCGGCTCGCCTGGGATGACACTTACTGTCCTCGGACGGCTTGATATCCAGCTTCAGCTGCAGGTACGGCTTGGACGCGCTGGCAAACGCAGTCCCCAAGTCCCAGTCCGACATCAGGGAGAGGTAGATCTCGTGTCCTTGCTTGTCGCGGCCCAAGTAGCTGATCCCAAAGTTCTTCCTATGAACAAGTAGTAAGAAGAGTTTAACGGCACTCATGCCCCCGCCGAGGAGGGACGCAGCGGCTCGCCCCGGCCGAAGAGGGACGCAGCGGCTCGCCCCGGCCGAAGAGGGACGCAGCGGCTCGCCCCGGCCGAAGAGGGACGCAGCGGCTCGCCCCGGCCGAAGAGGGACGCAGCGGCTCGCCCCGGCCGAAGAGGGACGCAGCGGCTCGCCCCGGCCGAAGAGGGACGCAGCGGCTCGCCCCGGCCGAAGAGGGACGCAGCGGCTCGCCCCGGCCGAAGAGGGACGCAGCGGCTCGCCCCGGCCGAAGAGGGACGCAGCGGCTCGCCCCGGCCGAAGAGGGACGCAGCGGCTCGCCCCGGCCGAAGAGGGACGCAGCGGCTCGCCCCGGCCGAAGAGGGACGCAGCGGCTCGCCCCGGCCGAAGAGGGACGCAGCGGCTCGCCCCGGCCGAAGAGGGACGCAGCGGCTCGCCCCGGCCGAAGAGGGACGCAGCGGCTCGCCCCGGCCGAAGAGGGACGCAGCGGCTCGCCCCGGCCGAAGAGGGACGCAGCGGCTCGCCCCGGCCGAAGAGGGACGCAGCGGCTCGCCCCGGCCGAAGAGGGACGCAGCGGCTCGCCCCGGCCGAAGAGGGACGCAGCGGCTCGCCCCGGCCGAAGAGGGACGCAGCGGCTCGCCCCGGCCGAAGAGGGACGCAGCGGCTCACCCGTTCAGGTCGAAGGCCCGTGTCAGGATGTGCTGGAGGACGTCCAAGGAGGTGATCTGGGGGTCCACGGCGAAGGACCGCGACTCCGGCTGCAAGATGCCCTCGCATTTCTAAGAAACAAAACAAGAGGTGAGACGGGCGCTGCGGCGCGCGAACAACGGACGTGGGCACACTGCACTCACCACCAGCCAGACCACCACTCACTGTGGACATTATGCAGATTTTCATAATACAACAAGCCAATTCCACCGTGAAAATCCGCATCAAAAGCCACAGATTGAGCCTGCGATGATGGCCTCAGGCCGGCGCCCCGCGGACGTATCTGCGCAGCGCTCTGTACAGGCAGCACATGCACTAACATGAGCGTTTAAATGTAAGAGAACACCCCACATGCGTGTGCAAAAATGCAACGCCCGTGTCACGCTGGTCAAACTAAACTAGGATGCGCATGAAACTGCTCCACAAGCGCTGACCGGAGGTGCAATAGAGGCTCGTTTTTTGGAGATGCTTCCCATGAAACGGCTCTGGATGTTATTTCTATAACTCTGTGCCGGGCCGTCCCTCTGTTATTCTTCCTAGAAATTTACAACTTACTTACCTCCTTGTGTCCCTCCAACCTGATGGGACGGCCTCGGGCTGTAGGACCCCCCGACTGGTAACACCCAGCTATTCCTATACTTCCAGGAGGATTACCAGATGGCTGTACTATGGGGAATCCCCAAGGAGGAGCATCTGATGGGGTGTGTTGGGATCATCATGCCCGTCCTTTGTTTTGGGGGTCTGGAGCAGTTGTATTCCCCTTGGCCAAGTAACAGTTAAAAGGGAGGTGCCAGCATTAAAGGCATGTCTATCCACAAGATCCAACGCTGGGACCCCCGTGATCAGGAACATATAGGTGGTCTCACAACGCCACTGCTTTCAAGCGGTCCACAAAGAGCAGCAAGTGACACGGGGGTCAGAGAGATGTTGGCGCTGGAGGAGGGGCTGGTAGGCATGGGACTATAGAACAAGGTTGGAAGAATCGCTGTGGGTGCAGGCAATACAGTAATGGCGGTGCTGGGAGGGGGGCACCACAATATGCCACCAACCAAAGGGGCACAGGATAACGGTCCAGCAGGTGCTGCATGCAACAAGGCAGAAGATTCTCCTTAGGCCTCCTTCCCACGAGCGTGACGGGGTCCGCCGCGTAATATTACGCAGTGAAGCCCGTCACGGCGCCCCCCAGAGCCCCTATACTTACCTGCGGGAGATAGCGTGAAATCGCTTCCCCGCCCACCACCGCCGCGTCACCGCCGCGTCACCGCCCACCACCGCCCACCACCGCCGCGTCACCGAGCGTGTCACGTGACGCGGCCGGCCGTGTCACGTGACGCGGCCGGCCGCGTCATTTGGCGTCAGATGACGCGCGGCGGTGGGCGGGAAAGCGTTTTTTCACGCTATCTCCCGCTGGTTACAGCGGGAGATAGCGTGAACGGACGGCTTCCATTGACTGCAATGGAAGCCGTCAGTGCGTACAGCCCGTCCTCACCCGCAGAAAATAGAGCATGCTGCGGGTGAGGACGGGAGAAATCGCGGTGCGTAATTCCGCGGTGGAATTACGCATCGTGAGCATTGTGCTATTAGGTTCAATAGAACCTAATAGCTGCGGGCAACGCAGCGGATTTTCACCGCGAATTACGCGGCGGAAATCCGTTCGTGGGAAGGAGGCCTTAAGGCTGCCTGTCCACGGGCGTTCCGGTATGCTGCGGCGGATCTCCACCGGTCAGCCTGACAGATAGGCTGACTGCGGAGAAACGCAGCAAATCGCAGCATGCTCGTGGACAGGGGGGGGGGAGCGCCCTCCATAGCAATGCTCTGGAGAGCTCTCACTGCGTTCCCCGTGGCCGGATTATCGCCGCGGGGAACGCAATGAAGACCTGCCTATGGACAGGTAGAGGGTGTCCCCTCTGACAGCACATGACCAGGATGTCACCGGCGCTGCAGCGATCCATCACTGAGCTCTGTCATTGGCTGCAGCGCCTGTCATGTCCCGTACACCAGGCGGGCTGTAAGGGGCACCGCAGGGGGTATGTGCCCATTGTTATTAGTGCAAGCGGAATGGGATTTTAGTGAGAAAACACAACCCTGACCACCCCTTTAAAAGGTCTGACACTGGCATGCAAAATGCTGGGTACTGCCCGTCAAATACAGAATACAATATAAACTCACCACCGTCATCCACAAAACCCTGCACAGCGCCGCCCTACACCGTATCCCCTCCTCCACGGCGCCGCCGCCCTACACCGTATCCCCTCCTCCACGGCGCCGCCGCCCTACACCGTATCCCCTCCTCCACGGCGCCGCCGCCCTACACCGTATCCCCTCCTCCACGGCGCCGCCGCCCTACACCGTATCCCCTCCTCCACGGCGCCGCCGCCCTACACCGTATCCCCTCCTCCACGGCGCCGCCGCCCTACACCGTATCCCCTCCTCCACGGCGCCGCCGCCCTACACCGTATCCCCTCCTCCACGGCGCCGCCGCCCTACACCGTATCCCCTCCTCCACGGCGCCGCCGCCCTACACCGTATCCCCTCCTCCACGGCGCCGCCGCCCTACACCGTATCCCCTCCTCCACGGCGCCGCCGCCCTACACCGTATCCCCTCCTCCACGGCGCCGCCGCCCTACACCGTATCCCCTCCTCCACGGCGCCGCCGCCCTACACCGTATCCCCTCCTCCACGGCGCCGCCCTACACCGTATCCCTCCTCCACGGCGCCGCCCTACACCGTATCCCTCCTCCACGGCGCCGCCCTACACCGTATCCCTCCTCCACGGCGCCGCCCTACACCGTATCCCTCCTCCACGGCGCCGCCCTACATCGTATCCCTCCTCCACGGCGCCGCCCTACATCGTATCCCTCCTCCACGGCGCCGCCCTACATCGTATCCCTCCTCCACGGCGCCGCCCTACATCGTATCCCTCCCCCACGGCGCCGCCCTACATCGTATCCCTCCCCCACGGCGCCGCCCTACATCGTATCCCTCCCCCACGGCGCCGCCCTACATCGTATCCCTCCTCCACAGCGCCGCCCTACATCGTATCCCTCCTCCACAGCGCCACCCTACATTGTATCCCTCATCCACAGCACCACCCTACATTGTATCCCTCCTCCAAAGCGCCACACCACCCTACATTGTATCCCTCATCCACAGCACAGCGCCGCCCTACATTGTATCCCTCATCCACAGCACCGCGCCACCCTACATTGTATCCCTCATCCACAGCGCAGCGCCCCCCTACATTGTATCCCTCATCCACAGCGCAGCGCCGCCCTACATTGTATCCCTCATCCACAGCACCGCACCGCCCTACATTGTATCCCTCATCCACAGCACCGCCCTACATTGTATCCCTCATCCACCGCGCCACCCTACATTGTATCCCTCATCCACAGCGCAGCGCCCCCCTACATTGTATCCCTCATCCACAGCGCAGCGCCCCCCTACATTGTATCCATCATCCACAGCACAGCGCCGCCCTACATTGCATCCCTCATCCACAGCACCGCCCTACATTGTATCCCTCATCCACAGCGCAGCGCCCCCCTACATTGTATCCCTCATCCACAGCACCGCACCGCCCTACATTGTATCCCTCATCCACAGCACCGCGCCGGCCTATATTGTATCCCTCATCCACAGCACCGCGCCGCCCTACATTGTATCCCTCATCCACAGTGCAGCGCCGCCCTACATTGTATCCCTCATCCACAGCACCGCCCTACATTGTATCCCTCATCCTCAGCACCGCGCTGCCCTACATTGTATCCCTCATCCACAGCACCGCGCCGCTCTACATTGTATCCCTCATCCACAGCGCCGCCCTACATTGTATCCCTCATCCACAGCACCGCGCCGCTCTACATTGTATCCCTCATCCACAGCACAGCGCCCCCTACATTGTATCCCTCATCCACAGCACCGCGCTGCCCTACATTGTATCCCTCATCCACAGCACAGCGCCGCCCTACATTGTATCCCTCATCCACAGCACAGCGCCGCCCTACATTGTATCCCTCATCCACAGCACAGCGCCTCCCTACATTGTATCCCTCATCCACAGCGCAGCCCTACATTGTATCCCTCATCCACAGCACCACGCTGCCCTACATTGTATCCCTCATCCACAGCACCGCGCCGCCCTACATTGTATCCCTCATCCACAGCGCCGCCCTACATTGTATCCCTCATCCACAGCGCCGCCCTACATTGTATCCCTCATCCACAGCACCGCGCCCCACTACATTGTATCCCTCATCCACAGCACCGCGCCGCCCTACATTGTATCCCTCATCCACAGCGCAGCCCTACATTGTATCCCTCATCCACAGCACTGCCCCCCCTATATTGTATCCCTCATCCACAGCGCAGCACCCCCCTATACCGCCTCCCTCATCTCAATCCATCACCCAGCCCGGGCTCTCCGCTCTGCTAATGAAACCAGACTGAGCGCCCCTTTCATTCTAACTTCTCATTCCCGCCTCCAAGACTTCTCCAGAGCAGCACCAGTCCTCTGGAATGCACTACCAAAGGCTACCCGGGCAATCCAGGACTCGGAGAACTTCAGGGAGGCATACCGCATACCCTAAACCAACCCCCTCTGTACCCCCTGATAACATGCTCCCTGACCTACTGACTGCAGTTCCTGATAGCCGTAATCAACTGCCCCCTGCAGTCATACCGATCCAGACACTATATGGCCTGACCATTGTCTGTGTGTAGAGCATCCCTCACTCTCCACCCCGCCCCACCGGGCACACCTCCACCCCGCCCCACCGGGCACACCTCCACCCCGCCCCACCGGGCACACCTCCACCCCGCCCCACCGGGCACACCTCCACCCCGCCCCACCGGGCACACCTCCAGCTCCTGTAGTATGTAAGCTCGTTGGAACCCTTCACCCCTACTGGCTCCATCACTGATTACTGCATGGCGCTGCAGAATATGTTGGCACTATAGAAATAAAGATTATTATTACAGTACTAGGTAGAGGGTGCAGGGTAGTGGCTGCAGTAAGAGGTGCAGTCCTGGGCAGTGGGTGCACTAATGGGCGCAGTAGTGAGCGCCGTACCAGGATAGTGGGCACAGCCCCGGGCTGCGGGCACAGTAGTGGGCAGTAGGTACAGTTCTGGGAACAATACTGGGCAGTGGGTACTGTCCCAGGCAGTGGGTGAAGCAGTGGGTACAGTAAGGGGTACAGTCCCATGCTGGGGGTACAGTAGTGGGTACACACCCGGGCAGGGGGTGAAGCCTTCTGTACAGTCGCGTGTAGTAGCTACAGTCCCCAGCAGCCTGTACAGTAGTGGGCACAGTCCTAGTCAGTGGGCACAGTAATGGGTACAGTTGTAGGCAGTGGCTACAGTAGTGGGTACACTCCCTGGCAGTATGTACAGTCAAGGGTAGTGGGTACAATGCCGGGTAGTAGGTAAAGTAGTGTGTACAGTAGTGTGTACAGTCCCGGGCAGTGGGTACAATCAAGGCTAGTGGGTACAGTCCCCAGCAGTTGGTACAATCAAGGGTAGTGGGTACAATGCCGGGTAGTAGGTAAAGTAGTGTGTACAGTAGTGTGTACAGTCCCGGGCAGTGGGTACAATCAAGGCTAGTGGGTACAGTCCCCAGCAGTTGGTACAATCAAGGGTAGTGGGTACAGTGCTGGGTAGTAGGTGAAGTAATGTGTACAATAGTGGGTACAGTCCGCAGCAGTGGGTACAATCAAGGGTAGTGGGTACAGTGCTGGGTAGTAGGTGGAGTAATGTGTACAGTCCCGGGCAGTGGGTACAGTAGTGGGTACAGTCCCCAGCAGTGGGTACAATCAAGGGTAGTGGGTACGATGCCAGGTAGTAGGTGGAGTAATGTGTACAGTCCCGGGCAGTGGGTACAGTAGTGGGTACAGTCCCCAGCAGTGGGTACAATCAAGGGTAGTGGGTACGATGCCAGGTAGTAGGTGAAGTAGTGTGTACAGTCCCGGGCAGTGGGTACAGTAGTGGGTACAGTAGTGGGTACATTCCCCAGCAGTGGGTACAATCAAGGGTAGTGGGTACGATGCCAGGTAGTAGGTGAAGTAGTGTGTACAGTCCCGGGCAGTGGGTACAGTAGTGGGTACAGTAGTGGGTACATTCCCCAGCAGTGGGTACAATCAAGGGTAGTGGGTACGATGCCAGGTAGTAGGTGAAGTAGTGTGTACAGTCCCGGGCAGTGGGTACAGTAGTGGGTACAGTAGTGGGTACATTCCCCAGCAGTGGGTACAATCAAGGGTAGTGGGTACGATGCCAGGTAGTAGGTGAAGTAGTGTGTACAGTCCCGGGCAGTGGGTACAGTAGTGGGTACAGTCCCCAGCAGTGGGTACAATCAAGGGTAGTGGGTACGATGCCAGGTAGTAGGTGAAGTAGTGTGTACAGTCCCGGGCAGTGGGTACAGTAGTGGGTACAGGAATGGGCAGTGTACTGTGAGGCGGGCTGTAGGTACAGTCAAGAGTAGTGGGTACAGTCCCGGGTATAGCAGTGGGCAGTGTACTGTGAGGCGGGCAGTGGGCTCAGCCCTGGGTAAAGCAGTGGGTAGTGTACTGTGAGGCAGGCAGTGGGTACAGCCCCGGGTATAGCTGTGGGTACAGCCCCGGGTATAGCTGTGGGCGGAGCACTCACCCGGACCCGCACGCGTACCACCTCCCGTTCCTCCTCCTCCTCCATGTCCGCCGCCTCCCGCCGCCTCTTCTCACTCTGGAGAACATCCGGGAATGACGTCACCCTCCGCCACTGCCGCCGGGGCGCGGCCTCTCCTGTCACGTGTCCTCCCTGCAGCGGCCATGTTCGCGAAGACTAAACGCCGTTCACTGTTAACTGGGAGACTACGGTAAAATGGCTCCAGCAAGAGAGACACGTGTGACGGCGGCCGTGCTGCCCCCTACTGGAGGCGCTCCATTCTAGAGGCCAGCAATAACGGGGTTAAGGGCCGACAATGCGGCATCAGTTTCAGGGCGGACGGACAGGCGGACGGACAGGCGGACAGCCCACCTCACAGACAGACAGACGGACGGGCAGCCCACCTCACAGACAGACAGACGGACGGGCAGCCCACCTCACAGACAGACGGACGGGCAGCCCACCTCACAGAGAGACAGACGGACGGGCAGCCGGCCGTCACCTTGCAGACAGCACCTTGCGGACAGACGGCACCCTGCTGGCGGGCAGAGAGACAGCACCTCATGGGCAGGCAGCACCTCCTCACAGACAACACCTGACAGACGGCACCCCGCGGGCGGACGGACAGACACCACCTCACGGACGGGCGGACAGCCCACCTCACGGACGGACGGACGGACACCACCTCACGGACGGGCGAGCGGGCGGACAGCCCACCTCACGGATGGACGGACGGGCGAGCGGGCAGCCAGCCGGCACCTCGCAGACGGCACCTCGCAGACAGCACCTGACGGACTGGCAGACGGACGGACAGCCCACCTCACGGACGGACGGACGGACACCACCTCACGGATGGACGGGCGAGCGGGCAGCCAGCCGGCACCTCGCAGACAGCACCTGACGGACAGACGGCACCTGACGGACAGACGGCACCTCACGGACTGGCAGACGGACATCACCTCACGAGCAAACAGACAACACCTGACAGACAGATGGCACCCCGCGGGCGGGCAGACAGCAGCTCACGGACGGGCAGCATCTAACGGACAGGCAGACAGCCAGCACCTCGCGGCATCACCTCACAGTTTGATCAAAACATGGCGACCCGTCGCCACATACAGGCGACCATTACTTTTTCGGGTTCCTAATGGGCACTTCTCTTTGGGTGAATTCAGTTCGGCAGAGTACCCGGCTTTGTGGCCACGTTTGTCTTCGGCCCGTGATTGGACCTTGTGGCCGGGTCCCCTACTTTCCCTGAATCCCTTAATCCTGCTTTACATTGGTCAAGCCAGCTAATAACGACCAGGATAAACACGGAGGAGGTGAGGAGAACGCAGTTACTGCCCACTCACCTTGTAGGTAGCCCGAACAGGGCAGAGGTGAGTGGAGTAGCAGCAGGAATTTGGAGCATTATTTGGAGCATTTCACTAACCCTGATTAGCTGCTGCAGCGCCTCTTTACTGCCGGGCACGTGGAAATCATTGGGACCCAATTAGACAAGGTTTTACGCCACTTGAAAGTCACAAATCTCCAGCTATTGGGTAGTTGTGCACCAATATGTGACTCTTCCCTTTCTTTTGCAAGTCTTAGAATTCTGCGTTTCCACGCAGCGTGCCCCTGTGCCAGTCCAGACGTGGCAGAATTACTATCCACGGGCATAGATGCCACAGCAAAACCCCGATTACCTTCATCCTTCCATGACAATGGCCGACCTCAGTAGGTCTTTATCCAGCTTTTTTCTTCCCTTTTTTGCGTCAGCCCTGCCACTTTTCGTCTAGGTGGGCGGGGGGTGTTGGCAGGAGTCATGTCCGGGCGACAGATTCATGTATAATCTCCGCCAGAAGTGTACGCCAGGTCGGACCTGGCACACATCGCTGAGCAGATGCCGGACTCCGGGCATTTCCCCTATTGAATTGAGTCTTGTCAGTCAGAGGGAAGCGGTCATCAACCGTGAGCGCCATAAAGCTCTGCTACTGTAGGTGACGTGGAGTCCGCGTGTCTGCGCTCCGCGCCTGCGGTGTCCGCTCTCCGCGCCTGCGGTGTCCGCTCTCCGCGCCTGCGGTGTCCGCTCTCCGCGCCTGCGGTGTAATACGCACCAAAATAGGACATGCTGCAGCTCTGTTTTCCCTTGCATCAATGGCCCAATGTAAATCAATCCGTTTTAGCACTGCGTATTGTACACCCAATACAAAGGCTGGATTCACTTGTGTGACTGATCCCACAGGATCTAGTAGATATGAGACCTTGTATTGGCCAACAAAAATACATGATGTTACAGCAGCTTTCGGACCTCACAGGATCCTTCCTCACGCAGAATGAAACAGATCTGGATGGTACATATATATATATATACACACACACACACGCAGGCACAGAAATCGGAGACTAACGTGTGCTTAAAGCAATACCAGACAAGATGGGAAGTAAATACTTAATCCGTCCACTGGTAAGGAATGTGACCGGTTTATGAGCTCTATACTGGTGCTCGGAGGGCACGGCCGCTGTGACTGTCCGTAGCCATCATAAACCTGTCACACTCCTTGCCAGCAGACGGACTTACTTCTCTGCTCATCTTGGCTGGTATGGCTTTAAGTACAAATCAGTCTGATTTCTGTGCCTTTTCACATTTGTATTTATATATATACCATCCAGATCTGTTCCATTATTGCCTGAGGAAGGATCCTGTGAGGTCCAAAAGCTGCTGTAACATCATGTATTGTTGCTAGTCATTAAAAGGTATCCTATCTATGAGATCACTTGGTTTCTCTTACTGTAAACCTTTTTTTTTTTTTAGTGATCCTTTAGTCCTGCAGGAACTTCAGTTAACCAAATGACTAAATCCACTGCCTGAAATCTGCAGCCACTGACCGCTGAGCACATTAGCACAGGACCTTTGGGGAGGCTGTACAGCGAAGCGGTCAGAATGATCAGTTTTGCTGATGAGCCGGGGGTATGATACTCATGATTGCATAACACCAAAACTTGAATATACATATACTGGCTGTCGGTCTATCTCACCGGTGGCCTCTCTTTTGTGACGACAGCTCAGCACTTGTCAGTAATTGCAGCTGACATTTCCTTGGGTGATTGGCAGACCTCCTCCTGGCACTCATGTTGCATCAGCTGCGTAGTGCCACTCCAGAAATCTGAGTTGCCCTCTTTCTCCAACACAGAAAACCGTCAGCTCTCCAGTAGCACTAGGGCAGCTCACTCCTCACAAGACTCTATGCTTGCTGTAAAAAACCGTCTAACCTGGCTGCAGAGTTTCAGAAGTCCAGTTGCAGGTCAGCTCTGCTGCAGCTCTCACTAGCAGAGTCTCTATTCTCTGCACTCTCTGAAACTGCTGAGTTACTCCAGTGTCTGCCCTTTGGCTGCTGAATAAGTATAATCAGCAGGCAGCTCAAGTTCTGTTATTCCACAGCAGCAAAGTTGGAGTACAAAAACACAGTCATGGGTATTTAACCCCTTACATTTCTACACCACTTAACATTTGTAGTCCCTACAAATGACTTAACTCTACACTGAATCATTGGCTGCATAGTGCTGTGGTGGAACCCCTACATTCGGCCATGAAGATCTACGGGGCCCCTCTGTTTGCGGGACTGCTGTATGTTGATTTGTGAGGTTATCTGGAGGTACATTATGAATAGTCTCTTGGTTCTCCTGAGGAGCGGGATCTACCCTCGAGTTACAATGACTCAACACGTTTCAGTGCAGCATTCTAGAATGTCCTTCCTCATTTGGGGGTCCATATGGGAAGGCTCTCTGTATTACACTATAGGTGGTCAATTCCAGGTCATCCAGTTTCTCTTGTGGTTTCTTGGCTTGCAGCAGGACCAGAGCACTCAGCGTAAGTCGGCTTTCTTGCATTCCCTCCTTTTTTGGAGCATCATTCAGAATTTGGGACATTGAACATCAAACAAGAAGGAGGTTTTGCCCAGCACACGGTTCTGTCGGTGCCACGGCGCCTATCTGTGCCTTAACTTGGATCAAGTCTTCCACTACTGCCAGAAGAGACTCTTGTAGCTCTTCAGTTTTGTCCTTGATTTCTTCTGTATCCTGCAGATTAATCCGGATTGGCAAATTGCAAGCGGATAACATGTGGGTAAAAATCTTCGTCTCTGTTTGGGCCGCGGCCTGTGGCTGGTGGGATTTGGAGGAAGTATCAGCCCTATAATAAATTAGTCTCTGAGGATCTTGTCCGGCGCCCCCTGAAGACCCCTATACTAGCCGGGTCTTTCTTTGAGCTGCTGAATCTCTTGCGTAGCAGTCACGTATTGCAGGATCTTCTCATCCACCCGCGGTCTCCGAAAACAGCTTCAAGGGATCCACATTCCTGTTCTGGCATTAGCAACACAGACTTCCAAGGGCGTTTGGGGCCACTTGAGACAGCCCCACAATCCCTTTAATAGTTTATTCCAGTCAGGTTCTTGTACTAATTAGAGAACAGGTCATTACGGACACAATCATGCCACAGATGCGGGGCTTTTCTTAAATTAAAAAAATATATATACAAATTGGTCCAAAAAGATTTTTTTTTCTTTTTTTTTTACACTTTTTTTTGTTTCTTACACTGTTTATGTTCCTGAAGGGGACTTAATGCATAACTGCTATAATCGCTAGACTTCTGACAGGACACGCCCACAAATTGGACGCACCGCGATGCAGGTAACAAAACGCTCATGTTTATGATCAAACTAAAAAGAATGGGATTCATACAACGCACAAATCTTGCAAGGTTTTTTAGCCATGTGACAGTGACCAAAATGTGATCTAACTAAATAATGTAGGTACACAGTGACTCCACTAGCAGAACAGAGAGTGCAGCTCTGGAGTATAATACAGGATGTAACTCAGGATCAGTACAGGATAAGTAATGTATGTACACATTGACTCCACTAGCAGAACAGAGAGTGCAGCTCTGGGGTATAATACAGGATGTAACTCAGGATCAGTACAGGATAAGTAATGTATGTACACAGTGACTCCACCAGCAGAATAGTGAGCGCAGCTCTGGGGTATAATACAGGATGTAACTCAGGAGCAGTACAGGATAAGTAATGTATGTACACAGTGACTCCACCAGCAGAACAGAGAGTGCAGCTCTGCAGTATAATACAGGATGTAATTCAGGAGCAGTACAGGATAAGTAATGTATGTACACAGTGACTCCACCAGCAGAACAGAGAGTGCAGCTCTGGAGGAGAATACAGGATGTAACTCAGGATCAGTACAGGATAAGTAATGTATGTACACAGTGACTCCACCAGCAGAATAGTGAGTGCAGCTCTGGGGTATAATACAGGATGTAACTCAGGATCAGTACAGGATAAGTAATGTATGTACACAGTGACTCCACCAGCAGAATAGTGAGTGCAGCTCTGGGGTATAATACAGGATGTAATTCAGGAGCAGTACAGGATAAGTAATGTATGTACACAGTGACTCCACTAGCATAACAGAGAGTGCAGCTCTGCAGTATAATACAGGATGTAATTCAGGAGCAGTACAGGATAAGTAATGTATGTACACAGTGACTCCACCAGCAGAACAGAGAGTGCAGCTCTGCAGTATAATACAGGATGTAATTCAGGAGCAGTACAGGATAAGTAATGTATGTACACAGTGACCCCACCAGCAGAATAGTGAGTGCAGCTCTGCAGTATAATACAGGATGTAACTTAGGATCAGTACAGGATAAGTAATGTATGTACACAGTGACTCCACCAGCAGAATAGTGAGTGCAGCTCTGGGGTATAATACAGGATGTAACTCAGGAGCAGTACAGGATAAGTAATGTATGTACACAGTGACTCCACCAGCAGAATAGTGAGTGCATCTCAGGAGTAGGCGGTCTTGGAGAGTTCTGCAGGAACCACGGTGTGGTCAGAAGTCCCAGGTGGAGATCTTGCTGGGATCCTAGGAAAAGTGCACTCACTTGGGTGCATGTTTGTAATGGAGTCCTGCACCTCTGACCGAGATCAGAGGGATGCAGGACTGAGGGCGGTGGCAACAGCAAGATCTTCGCTACAGGTGCCAGAGAACCAAGCGATGCCAGCAGCGAAGAGGAGACTGGGAGCTACAAGCACCATGGTGAGGAGAGCAGGTTCTGGTCGTGGCTGCAGTGACGCTGCCCGGTTTGCCAGCGCAGCCACGATGGACGTCACAGGAGGCGAGGTTGTGACCCGCAGTCAGGCCCGCAAGATTAAAGGTGAGACACAGACAGAGGCCGCCTGCAGACGAGCGGGTCAGATCCGGCGGGACCCGAACTGAGCGCCTGCAGGGACGAGCGCGTACTCACCCGCACCTGGCGGCCCCGGCTCTTTCATGTGCCGGTGCATGCGCAGACCGGAGCCGGCGGCCGGGTGAGTGATGTTTCTGTGCGGGGCTCTGCGAGAAGTCTCAGGCCTGAGGAAGTAGAACTGCCAACGACATCGGAGGAGTCTGAGGTGGAGGGGAAAAGGAAAACAGGAGCGCTACAAGTGCAGAAGACCCCACAGCTGGAAGCCCCTCCGGATATGGGGGGCTTTCTATTCAGCAATGATTTGCCAGTGAAGGACTCGGTGGTCTGTAAAAAGCAGAAAAAGAAACCGGAGAAGGTGCAGGAGAAGCTGGTGTTTGTGTCGGTCCCTGAGAGTGCTGGTCCTGCTGAAAAGTTGGATCAGGGCTCTGACCCAAAGAACCCCCCCTAACTCAGGTTCTGGGGTGGGCCAGGAGCAGGGCGTTGGGAAGAAAAGGGCTGAGCTGGTCAGACCCCCTGTTCTCTCTGTCCCGATTACCAACTAACACAGGGTCAGAAAGAATGGCGCAGGAAAGGCCAGTACAGCTGGAGGTGACCGAAGTGATGGCAAGGAGAGTGGCAGCGGTGGCACAGGCATGAAGAGTGGCAGCGGTGCCACAGGCAACGTTGCAAATGGGGCCTGTGATGCAGAGGGGGCTCCTGGCCAAGTAGGATCCTGGGCTTCCAGCGATGTGGAGGCCAAAAAGGGAAAAACAAGAATAACAATAAAAACAAAACTGATGAGGTGCTCCCATCTACCTCTGGAAAGGCCAAGACCCAAAGTCCAGATCCAGCTAAAAGAGTGAATGTGAGAGAATGCTGGGGATGGGGGAGAGGATACTGGGGGTGCTGGTTGTGCCTCTGTTGTTGCTGTGTCTTCAGGCACCTCGGGTACATCTGGCAACGGTGATGCCACACAAGTGGTTGCTGGTTTGGGTGGAGGTTCAAGGGATGGTAATGTAGTAAGGCAAGAGGGGTTACAGGTTACAGTCGCCCCTCCGGCGGCGACAACACCTGGTAGGAGTTATGTCAGTGTCGCCGCTGGAGGGGGAAGGGGGGGCTCCTTGTCTCCGGGCTCTAGGGAGGGCGTTTTGCAACAGCGTCTCCTCGAGGCTTTGCGGAAGGGGGAGAGTTTGAATACAGTTGGAGGCAGAGAGGTGGACCTATCTCTCTGGATAGAGAGACACGGCTTAGGGGCCTTCCGGGAGCAAAGGGGGGAGACCGTATGGTCCCTACCAACACCCGGGCACACTCAGGCACTGAGTCTCCACCTCATGAGGGCATAGTTCCTTCTGGGGTGGAGGCTACTCTGGAACCTGGAAACAAGGACGACGGGGTCGGGGGATCCCCTGCTATGGACACATCTGTGTCCAAAAAAAAGAGGCAAGGGGCTTTCCTCTGACCCCCGAGGAAGCGGGTGTGAGGAAGAAAGCCATCTAATTTAATCACTCATGATGGCGGCACCCACTCCGCTGACTCTGGCATCAATTAACGTTGCCAGCATTAAGTCAGATACGGCTAGATTTGTGGCCTTTGATTTTCTCGGCCGCGTTGAAGCCGACATTTTATTTTTGCAGGAGACCAGGCTGTCTGATTTGGCAGCCATACATAAGGCAAAAAGGGAGTGGAAGTCAGGCCCTTCCTACTGGTCTCTTGCGGCCGAGCCGTATAGCGGAGTGGCGGTACTTTTTACCGCAGCGGTCGAATGCCGACGAGTAATTGAATTAGAAATGGGAAGGTGCCTGATCTTAGATGTCCTCACGAAGGGACAAGAATTGAGACTTGTAAACATCTACGGTCCCCAGTCAAAAAAGGACAGGAAGAGTCTCTTTATGAGGATCAAGCCCTACCTTTTTACCAGCCGCCAAGTTGTCTTTGGAGGTGACTTCAATACCGTCATGAGAGCCCGCGATAGGGGAGGCTCTGGAGACAGGCGGTTGGCTTTTGACGGCGTCGCACTGAATAGCGTAGCTAGCGAAGCTCGCCTGGTGGATGTCCACATCCGGCACACCCCAGGCCACGAGGGATTCACCTTTTATAGGAGGTATGAGTGGGTCTAGAATAGACAGGTTTTATTTGCAGGAGGAAGCCATCTCTTCACCAGTGTCCGTTGTTGAGGTGGAATTCTCCGACCACTGTCTAATATTGTTTTCTCTGAATGTTGCAGAACCCCCCCGGATGGGCAGAGGTTTTAGGAGACTGAATTCATCACTCCTGGAGGAAGCAGAGATAAGACAGTCCTTTGAGGATTTTCTGCAGAGCCAGGTACCATTACTGGATCTCTGTAGTAGTAAGTCAGAGTGGTGGGAGATGTTCAAGAGGAGGGCGGCAAGGTTCTTTCGAGAGCTCTAAAACCTTAGATGCCTGGACAGGTAACGCCTGTACAACGGCCTGAGGAGGAAACTCGAACATCTCGTTTCGACTGGAGGTAGTTGCGAGGAGATCTCCAGAGTGAAATCTTTGCTCAAGAAGTGCCAGTATGATAGACACATCCTTGGTTTTTGAGAGGGATTTCGGGAAGTACCGCTCGCCCGACCTTTATAGAAACTGTAGGATGTCAGTGAATAGTAAAGTGGTCACTGGACTGATTGACAGTACGGGGTCCCTGAATCGATCCAGATCAGGGATTCTGGAGGTCGTCAGATCCTACTACTCGCAACTCTTGGGAAAGAGGGATCTAGATTTGGAAGTGATGTCGGCTTTCCTGGCTGAAACTGTCCATGAGCCGGGGGTAGCCACTTCTCTTGATGTTTTGACAGGAGAGATCAGAATAGAGGAAGTTAAACTGGCGATTGATGGGCTCCGGCTCAAAAAAAAAACCGCCAGGACCGGATGGCCTAACATCCGAGTATTATAAGACCTTCAAGGACCTCTTGAGTCCCCTCTTGACAGAGCAATTAAATGAGTGTCTTCTCTCAGGCACTCTGCCAAAGTCAATGAGGAGGTCAACTTTGATCCTTCTGTCAAAGGGTAAAGACTCGAGCTGTATTGAGAACTGGCGTCCCATAGCGCTTCTCAATGCGGACAGGAAGGTTCTGGCAAAAGTGCGGTTTAATCGGTTGGTCAAGTTTGCACCTCGGCTCCTCTCGGGGTCCCAGCATTGCTCTGTTCCAGGCCATAGCACACTTGGCGCTGTTCTCGGTGTCCGGGAGGCAGTGGAGCAGGGTAGGGCTGGTCACTGGGAGGGGTACCTGCTGTCTTTGGATCAGGCCAAAGCGTTTGATCGGGTTAATCACGAGTACCTCTGGTCTGTTCTTCTGAGGTACGGCTTGCCAGTGGGGTTTGTTGATTGGGTGCGAACATTGCATGCAAGGGGTTAAGACTTTCCTGCTGGTGAACGGTTGGCTTGGCCAGCCTTTTGAGGTGGGGTCTGGCGTCAGTCAGGGCTGTCCTCTAAGTCCCCTGTTGTATGTGTTTGCGATAGATCCCTTCCTTAGGAGGGTTGATCGTGGACCTATAGCAGGGGTCGGGATGGACCGGGCGGTGCCGGAGGCTACCCTGAGGGCAGTGGCATACGCCGATGATGTCACGCTCTTCGTATCCTCAAGGGAGGAGGCGGAGTTTGTGGTGTCAAAGGTGGATGGCTACTCAGAGGCATCTGGATCCAGGGTCAACTGGGTTAAGTGCGAAAGTCTCTGGTTAGGAAGGGGGAACCTACGTTTGATCTCCCGGACACCCTTCCGGTGCCCCATACTTCAGTAAAAGTTCTTGGCATCAAATTTGGCCAGGGGGATTACCCCATGCAAAATTGGGTGGACAGGTTGGACGTTGCCACTCAGAAGGTCAATCAGTGGAAGGGTTGGTCTTTAACCCTTCGGGAAAGAGTTAGCCTGATCAAAACATACCTTCTCCCTTTATTCATCTACCTGGGCAGCGTATGCATTTTGCCAGAGCCTCTCTGGACCCGGGTCTACAACCTGTTCTTCCTAATGTTGTGGGGGAACAGGTTGATCCTGATAAGGAGAGATGTTACATACCGCACAAGGAGACTAGGGGGGTTGTCTATGGTCAACCCCGTGGTGTTTCTTGTGGACACCTTTTTAAGATCAACATAGGTAACCTCTGGCAAGAGAGGGCTCCTCCGTGGGTCTACTCCTGCCAGGGATGGTTTCGGCCTTTCTTCCAGGAACGAGAGACAGGAGGGCGAGTGAAGAACCTTCGCACGCAGAACGGATATCTCTCGGCTTACGTTACCTTGGTACTGAAGGTGATACGCCGGTGGGGTCTGGGGATATGGGAGATCAAGACTCTGACGAGGAGGCTCCTCGACGAAAGAGTCCTGTTGACCCATTTCCAGAAGCCCCTGGCGCTCAAGGACTGCCCAAGTCGGGACCTGGAGGGAGGGTTACGTTTGCTGAATTCAACCCGGGTCCCCTTGAAGTTTTGGGACTTGGCTTGGTGCTGCTTTCACGGGAGACTGTATGTAAGGGGTAACTTGAAGAGCAGGCCTCTGATTGACAGGGGTTGCCCCCGTCAGGAGTGCAGCGACGTGCTGGAAAGCATGGAGCATTTCCTGCTTCAGTGCCCCTTTAATACAGAGGTATACCAACGGGTAGGGGTCTCCATAGGCTGGCGTCAGCTGGCACACCTCTCCTATGCGGAGTGGGCTTATGGAGCCTTCAGAGGCCTTGGTGGCCGGGACCGCTGCACTTTATTCCTAGTTAGCCTAGTGGTCAGGTTCCACATCTGGAGTGCACGGTGCCTGATCTCGACGGAACTGAAAGTCCTCCCCGTGGATACGGTCTGTAGGAACATCCTGGGTGACCTGGTGAAGGTGCGTTCTTTGGAGTATGAGAGGCTGGGCACATCTAAGGCTTCTCTCCTATGGAGAGGGCTTGTTTTTCGTTAGGGACAGTGTTTTCTTAATCTTCTAGGGGCAGAGTAGGAAGAGAGGAGGGACAGGATAGGGAGAGAGGAGGGACAGGATAGGGAGAGAGGAGGGATAGGATAGGGAGAGAGGAGGGACAGGATAGGGAGAGAGGAGGGACAGGATAGGGAGAGAGGAGGGACAGGATAGGGAGAGAGGAGGGACAGGATAGGGAGAGAGGAGGGACAGGATAGGGAGAGAGGAGGGACAGGATAGGGAGAGAGGAGGGTAGGGCAGGGACAGGTTTCCCTGAAGGGTCAGACTGAGGGTCAGACTAAGGACAGTCTAGGGCAAATTAGGGAAAGAATAGGGAGACCTTTTTTTTAAATTCAAGGGATAGTACATTGTGATGTCTGTGCCCGGCTTATCACCTCCAATCCTGGTGGGGGGCTGTGAGTGCACCATGAAGCTTTTTGTTTTGAATTGGGCAAAATGGAATGAAGTAGGGCTGCAGGAGAGCCGACCTTAGGCTTTCGGGTTATGTATATAGTATATATTATGTATGTTGGTTGGAGTGTATTATGGTTTTGTATATATTGTATATATTCACGTTTTGGGTGGTAGGTAGGTTGGGTGGGGAGTTGGGGGGAGTGGGATTCACGCCTTGAGCCATAGCCTGGCACGTCTCGAACATTGAACTCTGGGCACGGACTGGTGGAGCGGGCATGGCCCCCAGGCTGCGGCGGGCACAGTGTGGTATTTATAAAAAAAAAACTCTGGTGTGGCTTGGCACGTCCTGAACTGAACTCTGGGCACGGACTGGTGGAGCAGGCTTGGCCCCCAAGCTGCACTGGGGACCCAAAAAAAATAAACCCATATTTTTAGTTAGTTTTATGCCAGTTGGCTCGGTCTTTCTGTTTGTATTTGGTTATTTATGTTGCTATTTCAGTTATTTATGCCATTTATGTTATTGCTTCCATTTGTTCTGTGTGGGTGCAGTGCGGCACGGCTGGACCGGGAGGTGTAGTTTACAGGGTTTATGTAGTTATAGTTTCCTTAGTTTTATATTTTAGGTATATACTTGTATATTGTGTTATATGTTGAGTGTGTATGTGTGTGGGTGTGTACGGCGGGGAGGAAACACGGATATGGACATTTACTTTGTGTATGGATCACGGACTGTGGGGGAGGGGCCTTATATTGCTTTATATGGTTATTCTTAGGCCGGCTTCACACGAGCGTGACGGGCTCCGCTGCGGAATATTCCGCGGCAAAGCCCGTCACGGAGCCCCCCAGAGACCCCATACTTACCAGCGGAAGATAGCGTAAAGACGCTTCCCCGCCCACCGCCGCGTCACATGACGCCGCCGGCCATGTCACGTGAGGCGCCGGCGGTAGGCGGGAAAGCGTTTTCACGCTATCTTCCACTGTGTTACAGCGGGAGATAGCGTGAACGGACGGCTTCCATTGACTGCAATGGAAGCCGTTAGCGCGTACACCCACGGCAAATAGAGCATGCCACGGGTGAGGACGGGAGATTCACGGTGCGGAATTCCGCATCGTGAGCATTGTGCTATTAGGTTCAATAGAACCTAATAGTAGGGGGCAACGCGGCGTAAATCCGTTCGTGGGAAGGAGGCCTAATACAGGATGTAACTCAGGATCAGTACAGGATAAGTAATGTATGTACACAGTGACTCCACCAGCAGAATAGTGAGTGCAGCTCTGCAGTATAATACAGGATGTAACTCAGGATCAGTACAGGATAAGTAATGTATGTACACAGTGACTCCACCAGCAGTATAGTGAGTGCAGCTCTGCAGTATAATACAGGATGTAACTCAGGATCAGTACAGGATAAGTAATGTATGTACACAGTGACTGCACCAGCAGAATAGTGAGTGCAGCTCTGGGGTATAATACAGGATGTAACTCAGGATCAGTATAGGATAAGTAATGTGTGTACACAGTGACTCCACCAGCAGAATAGTGAGTGCAGCTCTGGGGTATAATACAGGATGTAACTCAGGAGCAGTACAGGATAAGTAATGTATGTACACAGTGACTGCACCAGCAGAATAGTGAGTGCAGCTCTGGGGTATAATACAGGATGTAACTCAGGGTCAGTACAGGATAAGTAATGTATGTACACAGTGACTCCACCAGCAGAATAGTGAGTGCAGCTCTGGGGTATAATACAGGATGTAACTCAGGGTCAGTACAGGATAAGTAATGTATGTACACAGTGACTCCACCAGCAGAATAGTGAGTGCAGCTCTGGAGTATAATACAGGATGTAACTCAGGGTCAGTACAGGATAAGTAATGTATGTACACAGTGACTCCACCAGCAGAATAGTGAGTGCAGCTCTGGAGTATAATACAGGATGTAACTCAGGGTCAGTACAGGATAAGTAATGTATGTACACAGTGACTCCACCAGCAGAATAGTGAGTGCAGCTCTGGGGTATAATACAGGATGTAACTCAGGATCAGTACAGGATAAGTAATGTATGTACACAGTAACTCCACCAGCAGAATAGTGAGTGCAGCTCTGGGGTATAATACAGGATCAGTACAGGATAAGTAATGTATGTACGCAGTGACTCCACCAGCAGAATAGTGAGTGCAGCTCTGGGGTATAATACAGGATGTAACACAGGATCAGTACAGGATAAGTAATGTATGTACACAGTGACTCCACCAGCAGAATAGTGAGTGCAGCTCTGGAGTATAATACAGGATTTAACTCAGGGGCAGTACAGGATAAGTAATGTATGTACACAGTGACTCCACCAGCAGAATAGTGAGTGCAGCTCTGGAGTATAATACAAGATGTAACTCAGGATCAGTACAGGATAAGTATTGTATGTACACAGTGACTCCACCAGCAGAATAGTGAGTGCAGCTCTGGGGTATAATACAGGATGTAACTCAGGGTCAGGACAAGTAATGTATGTACACAGTGACTCCACCAGCAGAATAGTGAGTGCAGCTCTGGGGTATAATACAGGATGTAACTCAGGAGCAGTACAGGATAAGTAATGTATGTACACAGTGACTCCACCAGCAGAATAGTGAGTGCAGCTCTGGAGTATAATACAGGATGTAACTCAGGAGCAGTACAGGATAAGTAATGTATGTACACAGTGACTCCAGCAGCAGAATAGTGAGTGCAGCTCTGGAGTATAATACAGAATGTAACTCAGGATCAGTACAGGATAAGTAATGTATGTACACAGTGACTCCACCAGCAGAATAGTGAGTGCAGCTCTGGAGTATAATACAGGATGTAACTCAGGATCAGTACAGGATAAGTAATGTATGTACACAGTGACTCCACCAGCAGAATAGTGAGTGCAGCTCTGGGGTATAATACAGGATGTAACTCAGGATCAGTACAGGATAAGTAATGTATGTACACAGTAACTCCACCAGCAGAATAGTGAGTGCAGCTCTGGGGTATAATACAGGATCAGTACAGGATAAGTAATGTATGTACGCAGTGACTCCACCAGCAGAATAGTGAGTGCAGCTCTGGGGTATAATACAGGATGTAACACAGGATCAGTACAGGATAAGTAATGTATGTACACAGTGACTCCACCAGCAGAATAGTGAGTGCAGCTCTGGAGTATAATACAGGATTTAACTCAGGGGCAGTACAGGATAAGTAATGTATGTACACAGTGACTCCACCAGCAGAATAGTGAGTGCAGCTCTGGAGTATAATACAAGATGTAACTCAGGATCAGTACAGGATAAGTATTGTATGTACACAGTGACTCCACCAGCAGAATAGTGAGTGCAGCTCTGGGGTATAATACAGGATGTAACTCAGGGTCAGGACAAGTAATGTATGTACACAGTGACTCCACCAGCAGAATAGTGAGTGCAGCTCTGGGGTATAATACAGGATGTAACTCAGGAGCAGTACAGGATAAGTAATGTATGTACACAGTGACTCCACCAGCAGAATAGTGAGTGCAGCTCTGGAGTATAATACAGGATGTAACTCAGGAGCAGTACAGGATAAGTAATGTATGTACACAGTGACTCCAGCAGCAGAATAGTGAGTGCAGCTCTGGAGTATAATACAGAATGTAACTCAGGATCAGTACAGGATAAGTAATGTATGTATACAGTGACTCCACCAGCAGAATAGTGAGTGCAGCTCTGGAGTATAATACAGGATGTAACTCAGGATCAGTACAGGATAAGTAATGTATGTACACAGTGACTCCACCAGCAGAATAGTGAGTGCAGCTCAGAGGTATAATACAAGATGTAACTCAGGATCAGTACAGGATAAGTAATGTATGTACACAGTGACTCCACCAGCAGAATAGTGAGTGCAGCTCTGGAGTATAATACAGGATGTGACTCAGGAGCAGTACAGGATAAGTAATGTATGTATACTGTGACTCCAGCAGCAGAATAGTGAGTGCAGCTCTGGGGTATAATACAGGATGTAACTCAGGATCAGTACAGGATAAGTAATGTATGTACACAGTGACTCCAGCAGCAGAATAGTGAGTGCAGCTCTGGAGTATGATACAGGATGTAACTCATATGCACACATTGTATATTACAAGTCTGCCATAGCAACTGTATTCTAACTCATATACAAAAGTAAAGTGGGAATGATGTGGTTTCTAGGGGCATTGCCATTACTTGCAGTCTGTGCTGCCATGATAAAACCTCCTTATGCATATTGTCTGGCAAGTCAGAGTCTCTCACCCCCTGCTGGTTGTTCGCAGTACTGCTCTATTCTACCCCTTGCCCACATTCAGTCCCTCTTGGTTTTGCTTGCCACTTGGGTACAATCGGCTGTTGCTTGTGATTTGCTCAGGTTGATCCAAGCGTCCAGGATGAGAATAAACGGAATAATGATCCACAGCGCATTCATGAAGACGAAGTAGAACCAGAAGTAGAGCGGGTGCCACATCTCGCTGTGCGTAAAGCCATCTCGGTACTCTGTGTAGAAGTACAGGACGTCGCCATAGAGCTGCCCTGCGGACACAGACAGACAAGTCAGCTGGTCCCGGTACGGCATGAGGTGCCACCATAAGGAGAGGTGCAGAGGATAGCACACCTGTATGGGCACAGCTTGCTGCCCCGGGGGCTCATGGGAGGGGGTGCACAGGTTAGACATCTGCTTAGAATGGGGGACCCCAGAGGACAGTGGAGATGATCTATAGCCGCCCGCTGCTTCTTACCTAGAGACACGATCAGCTGCAGCACGAAGCGGTAGGGTTTGTTCTGCAGGAAGGATGCAACGGTCCAGACGCTCATCGGGCCCCAGGCCGCGGCCGTGACAGTCTCCATGCAGACTGTGAAGTTATCAGCTCTGGGAAGAGAATGGAAGATTACGTGAGGTCCTTCATCACCCCCTTCTAGAGCCCAAGCAGTCCGTAGACTAGAACACGGAGGGAACCAGGATACAAAGGTGACCAGACGTCCCGACTTAGGCAGCACAGTCCCGCTCTCAGGACGCTGGGTCACCATGGAGGCGATTACCAGCTGCCGCGCCGCTGCTCCTGGGCTGGTGATCACCCACTGACGCTAGTGTGCACCCAGGATCATCTTCCCGCGACCTCTCCTCCTTGGTTCCGCAGGAGAAGTCTAACGGACTTAGGCTACGTGGCGGAAACACTGACCAGGCTGCTGGGAACTGAAAGCCGGGGAGCGCCGTCAGCAGGAAGCCTGCGGAGGAGGTGGGGGGAAGCGCCGCATAGTGTGACATCAGCTGCGGATACCACTGGGGCGGGGCTTGACTGTTTTTTTTAAACCCTTAAGGACGCAGCCCTTTTTCCTTTTAAAAAATGCTAACTCCTTTATTTCTCCATCTCGGCGCGGTCCGCGGATTGGACCCGCTTACTCGTCGCAGTGCGCGGCTTGGAGCCGCTTACTCGGCGCGGTGCGCGGCTTGGAGCCGCTTACTCGGCGCGGTGCGCGGCTTGGAGCCGCTTACTCGGCGCGGTGCGCGGCTTGGAGCCGCTTACTCGGCGCGGTGCGCGGCTTGGAGCCGCTTACTCGGCGCGGTGCGCGGCTTGGAGCCGCTTACTCGGCGCGGTGCGCGGCTTGGAGCCGCTTACTCGGCGCGGTGCGCGGCTTGGAGTCGCTTACTCGGCGCGGTGCGCGGCTTGGAGTCGCTTACTCGGCGCGGTGCGCGGCTTGGAGCCGCTTACTCGGCGCGGTCCGCGGCTTGGAGCCGCTTACTCGGCGCGGTCCGCGGCTTGGAGCCGCTTACTCGGCGCGGTCCGCGGCTTGGAGCCGCTTACTCGGCGCGGTCCGCGGCTTGGAGCCGCTTACTCGGCGCGGTCCGCGGCTTGGACCCGCTTACTCGGCGCGGTCCGCGGATTGTTTTTTGTGGGACGAGTTGTATTTTTCACTGGTACTGAAAAAAATTATAAGTGGGGTGAAATGAAAAAAATATAAATTCTGCCATCTTTGGGCGCGTCTTGTTTCTATGGCTACACTCTGCGACAAAAATGACCTGATAACTTTTTTTTCTGTCTGTACAAATGCAGTGGTACCAAGTTTATGTTTTTTTTGCGGTACTTTTTTCCCCATAGACAGCGTTGTGCGCGGCTCCTTTTGTGCGGGACGTCCTGCGGTTTGCGTTGGCACCATTTTCGAATACATAGGGCTTTTTGATAACTTTTTATTGGGGTGACCAAAGAAGCACATTTGGGGCGTTCCTTTTTTTTTTTCTTCGAACAGCGTTCACTGCGCAGAGTAAATAATGCGTTACTTAGATCGGACTTTTACGGACGCAGCGATAACGAATCTGGATTGTGGCTTATTATTCTATGATTCTATCTACATAAAACAAGAATCCCTCTCTGGGATCGCTGCGTCCGTAAATGTCCGATCTATCAAAGTAACGCATTATTATAAAGATGGCAAAAGGGTTTAAAACTGATCACCTTAATAATTAGTAAGATTTTATTGGTCTTAATTTTACCTGTTTTTGTCCCCCTGGGGGACCACAACCAGCGATGCTCTGATCGCTCCTGCAGTAAGATGTAATGCTATGGCCTTCCGTCACACCGCAATCTGAAAATCATCCCACAGGGTCGGCTTGATAGGCATTCAGCTATGACAGACCTGGGGCCTTTCAGAAGGCGCCTGGGTCCCACGACACCCACATGGAAATCTACAGTCTCATCGCAGGGGCCGTGCAGGACCCCCGAACATTGGTTGGGGCATTTAAATGTCCTGTGTCGTTAAGGGGTTTTAAACAGCCCTGTACTTTTTATAATGAAGGAGGAGGTGACATTATGTTGTTAGAGGGGGGGGGGGGGGGGGAGGGGGGGGGGGGGGAATCTCACTCTCCCACCCGCTGCCCCCTGGAGCATGCTCGGATGAGAATACAGTTACTCAAGAAGAGCGATGCTCGCTCATCTCTAGTTTATACACAAATGCCCAGAGCTGGGAAACAACCAAGGAGAACTGGAGCTCCGAACACAGGAAGAGAAATATGATGTCATCGGCATCACAGACACCTGGTGGGATGATACACATGATTGGATACAAGGCTTGAAGGATACAATGTATTTATAAGGAACAGGCCTAATAAGGGGAGGTGTAGTTGTGTTGTATGTTAGGAGAACATTCATCTCCACCGAGATTCAAGCTTCAGAGCTGGGAGTTCTGTAGGAACTGTTTGGGTAAGAATACAAGGAGAGAACAACAGGAAGGACACCATTGTAGGCATTTACTATAGGCCACCTGGACAAGCAGAAGACATGGAGGAACTCTTTCTACATCAGATGGCCAAGCTCTCAAAGAAGCCCAACATGGTGATCATGGGAGATTTTACCCATCCAGACATTTGTTGGGAATCTCTCAGGTAAAAGTAATGGATCCAACAGATTCTTATCCGCTCTTGGTGACAACTTTATCTTCCAGAAGGTCGAAGAGAAAACAAGGGGATCTGCTATCTTGGGTCTAATTCTTACCAGCGGGGAGGGAATGGTTGGGGAAGTAAGGGTGGCTGGGACCTTAGGAGGCAGTGATCATGATATCCTTGGATGTTGGATAACAAGGGGAGGAAGACCTGAGAAGACTCAGACCGCAAGGATGGATTTCAGAAAGGCAGATTTTACTGAACTCAGAAAGAGGAAGAATCCAATGGCTGGATGTTCTTAAGGACCGAAATGTCCAAGATGGTTGGGAAATATTGTGGAATGAGATTCTCAAAGCACAATCGTTACCAATCCCTAAAAGAAGGAAGAATGGGAAGCATTTAAAGAGACCAGGATGGAGGAACACAGAACTTGTACACATGTTAAAGAGGAGGAAAATATGTTTATCAGATGGAAAGAGGGGGGAATAACTAAGGCCCCCTGTCCACGGCCATGATTTCGCGTTGCTATGGAAAGCGCCAGCCCTGTGTCCACGAGCAGAGAATCACTGTGATTCTCCGCTCGCGGCCGGCAATTTTCAGCATGCTGCGAATTGCCCCAATTCTCCGCAGTTAGCCTGATAGGTAGGCTGACCTGCAGAGAACAGTCTGCCGGCTCCTGCTCCCAGACAGGGCTCCTGCGGCTGATATTCGCTGCGGGGTACCGCAACGCCCGTGGATAGGGGGCCTAAAGAAGAATATAATGGGGTCTGCAGGGCAACTGTAGGGCAAGTGTCTGAAAAGCTGAAGGTAATAATGAATTGAGGCTTGTAAGAGAGGCCAAAAGCAATAAAACAGGATTTGTGGTCGTCAAAGACAAAAGAAAAGTCAAAGATGCTATTGGATGCTTACAGGATGAAAATGGTGAATTGGTTAAGAATGATGTCAAGAAGGACGGACTGTTAAATTCCTATTTTGTATCTGTTTTCACTCAAAGTAGATGTAGCATCAGCTGATCTTCCCTGTGCTATTGGGGGAATAAAAGAATGCAGGCTCTCTGTAAGCAGAGAGATGGTGAGGGAACACTTAGCTAACTTACATGAATTTAAGTCCCAATGTAGGATACTAAAGGAAGCCGCGGAGGTGATTGCTGAACCCCTCGCCATAATCTGTGACAATTCCTGGAGAACAGGAGAAGCATGGGTTTGTAACAAACAAGTCATGCCAGACGAATCTAATGTCCTTCTATGACAGAATCACCAACCGGGTTGACCAGTGAAATGCGGTGGATATAGTATATCTTGGCTTTAGTAAAGCATTTGACAAAGTATCTCATACCAGACTTATTGATGAAATGACCAAATCTGGGATTGACGAGGCAACTGTTAGGTGGATTCACAACTGGCTGAGTGATCGTACTCAAAGAGTGGTCATAAATGGCTGCACATCCAAGGGGAAGAATGTATCAAGTGGGACCACAAGGCTCTGTCCTGGGCCCAGTGTTGGTCAGCATGGTTATAAATGATCTGGAGGAGGGAATTGTGGGAAACTGATCAAATGTGCCGACGACACAAAGCTAGGAGGGATAGCTAACACTAGGGAAGAGAGAGGATTCAAAAAGATCTAGAAAAGCCTGAACAGTGGTCGGCGACTAACAGAATGGTATTTAACAAGGAGAAATGCAAAGTCCTACATCTGGGCAAGAAAAATGAAGAAAGCGCATACAGAATGGGAGGAATTGGGCTAAGCAGCAGCACATGTGAAAAAGACTTGGGTATACTAATAGATCATAGACTGAACATGAGTCAATAATGTGATGCAGCAGCCAAAAAGGCAAACACAATTCTGGGATGTATTAGGAGAAGCATAGAGTCTAGATCACATGAGGTCATTATCCCCTCTACTCTTCATAGTTAGACCTCATCTGGAATACTGGGTCCAGTTCTGGGTACTCCACTTTGGGATGGGAGGAAACTGAAAGGGAGGAGACACAGATTACATATTAGACAGTGAGGGGATCAATGAGTGGAACAGGCTGCCACGGGAGGTGGGGAGTTCTCCTACAATGGAAGTCTTCAGAGGCCGGACAGACATATGACTGGGATGGTTTAATGATCCTGCACTGAGCAGGGGGTTGGACCCGACGACCCCAGAGGACCCGATGACCCCGGAGGAGCCTTCCAACTCTACCATTCTAGGATTCAATGAAACCAGGCTCGGCTAATCACCGGCCCAATACCATCCCTACAGTGAAGCCTGGTGGTGGAGCATCATGATGGGGGAGGGGAGACCGGTCAGAGTGGATGGAAAGCTGAATGGAGTAAAGTACGGAGATAATGACCACCTGATCCAGAGCACAAGGGACCTCAGACCCGGCAGAAGGGTCACCTTCCAACAAGACAATGACCCTAAGACCCCAGCCAAGCCCACACAGGAGGGGGGACTTGAGGGGCCCGGCCAGAGCCCTGAACCCAATGTGACATCTCTAGAGAGACCCGACAATGGCTGTCAGGTTGGGGGCACACCATAACATGATAGACTTTCGTTTGTGTGACCCCAGGACGCTCTGCGGACGCCCTGAAGCGGATTGTTAGTGCGATGGCTCTGCTGACAGAAAGACAGAAACTAAGCAGACCCCAAGCGGATTGGCGCTCTGCAGCCCGTTGTCAGGAGGCGTCTAGGGGCCGCTCGTCTCCAGGGGAACACAGACAAGTTTAACTCCGGCCCCCCAACAGGCGACACAGGGGGACGTAAACTCACATCATGTAGCGGCTGTCGCCTTTCCCGTATTCTTTCCCTAAGGAGAGATAGAAAACAGAGACGTGATTCCTAATGCTGGCGCCCCCCAAAGACCCCCCTCAAAGCCGGCCCCAGCAGCTGCTCTGTGGGAGGGGGGCTTCCTTCTGTTCACCGCCGCCCTCAGAGCAGCACTCGGCTCTCCAAGGCCCCAGAATGGCAGACGTGTCAGCGTCACCAAGCAGCGCCCTTCTCTGCCCCTCCCCCGCCTTACATAGCTGTGACAGGAAGGCCTGGTCCGCGGGGATCACCGGGTAGTAGAGGGAGAACCAGCCTTCAATCACGCCATGGATGAAACCGCAGACCGCGAACCAGCAGACCGCCAGGCGGCGCGCAGTGCTCATGCCAGCCACCCGATTGGTCAGGAGCCACGTGGCAGCCAGCAGCGCCCCCGATGCCGAGAACAGGAAGGCCAGGATCTGCCACACGGGCCGCTCGTTGGGACGGTAGCCCTCCATCTGCAGGTCCCGAGGCCAGTAGGGATGGGGGACGGGAGAGCCGCTCTGCGCCGCCATGTTGTGCCCACTCCTATGCAGACGATGGCGGTCGGAACTTCCAGCGACGGAGACAGCTGCAGAACAACGAGAAAGCGGGAATTACCAGACATCCGTGGAAATAGAACCTGCGACCGCGAAACGCGTCTGTGTGACCGGAGGGCGCCGCCGCAGTCCTCCTACAAACACTCCTGGCAGATCCTCGTATCAAGCGTCACTCAGAGTGGAAATGTCTAATCGTTCATTCATGCTTCTGGGGCTCCTTCACTCCTCCTGGCTCTGGTTATACTCCAGCTACCCCCGACTCTGTGGCTCCTTCACTCCTCCTGGCAGCTCCTGGCTCTGGTTATACTCCAGCTATCCCTGACACTGTGGCTCTTTCCCACCTCCTGGTCCTGGTAATGCTCCAGCTACCCCCGACTCTGTGGCTCTTTCTCACCTCCTGGCAGCTCCTGGCTCTGGTTATACTCCAGCTACCCCTGACTCTGTGGCTCCTTCACTCCTCCTGGCAGCTCCTGGCTCTGGTTATACTCCAGCTACCCCTGACTCTGTGGCTCCTTCACTCCTCCTGGCAGCTCCTGGCTCTGGTTATACTCCAGCTACCCCCAACTCTGTGGCTCTTTCCCACCTCCTGGTCCTGGTAATGCTCCAGCTACCCCCGACTCTGTGGCTCCTTCACTCCTCCTGGCAGCTCCTGGCTCTGGTTATACTCCAGCTACCCCTGACTCTGTGGCTCTTTCTCACCTCCTGGCAGCTCCTGGCTCTGGTTATACTCCAGCTACCCCTGACTCTGTGGCTCCTTGACTCCTCCTGGCAGCTCCTGGCTCTGGTTATACTCCAGCTACCCCCAACTCTGTGGCTCTTTCCCACCTCCTGGTCCTGGTAATGCTCCAGCTACCCCCGACTCTGTGGCTGCTTCACTCCTCCTGGCAGCTCCTGGCTCTGGTTATACTCCAGCTACCCCTGACTCTGTGGTTCTTTCTAACCTCCTGGCTCTGGTTATACTTCAGCTACCCCCGACATTGTGGCTCTTTCTCACCTCCTGGCTCTGGTTATACTTCAGCTACCCCTGACTCTGTGGCTCCTTCACTCCTCCTGGCAGCTCCTGGCTCTGGTTATACTCCAGCTACCCCTGACTCTGTGGCTCCTGCACTCCTCCTGGCAGCTCCTGGCTCTGGGTATACTCCAGCTACCCCCGACTCTGTGGCTCTTTCCCACCTCCTGGCTCTGGTTATACTCCAGCTACCCCTGACTCTGTGGCTCCTTCACTCCTCCTGGCAGCTCCTGGCTCTGGTTATACTCCAGCTACCCCTGACTCTGTGGCTCCTGCACTCCTCCTGGCAGCTCCTGGCTCTGGGTATACTCCAGCTACCCCCGACTCTGTGGCTCTTTCCCACCTCCTGGCTCTGGTTATACTCCAGCTACCCCCGACTCTGTGGCTCCTTCACTCCTCCTGGCTCTGGTTATACTCCAGCTACCCCCGACTCTGTGGCTCTTTCCCACCTCCTGGCTTTGGTTATACTCCAGCTACCCCCGACTCTGTGGCTCCTTCACTCCTCCTGGCAGCTCCTGGCTCTGGTTATACTCCAGCTACCCCCGACTCTGTGGCTCCTTCTCACCTCCTGGCAGCTCCTGGCTCTGGTTATACTCCAGCTACCCCCGACTCTGTGGCTCCTTCACTCCTCCTGGCTCTGGTTATACTTCAGCTACCCCTGACTCTGTGGCTCTTTCCCACCTCCTGGCTCTGGTTATACTCCTGCTACCCCCGACTCTGTGGCTCCTTCACTCCTCCTGGCAGCTCCTGGCTCTGGTTATACTCCAGCTACCCCCGGCTCTGTGGCTCCTTCACTCCTCCTGGCAGCTCCTGGCTCTGGTTATACTCCAGCTACCCCCGGCTCTGTGGCTCCTTCACTCCTCCTGGCAGCTCCTGGCTCTGGTTATACTCCAGCTACCCCCGACTCTGTGGCTCCTTCACTCCTCCTGGCAGCTCCTGGCTCTGGTTATACTTCAGCTACCCCCGACTCTGTGGCTTTTTCTCACCTCCTGGTCCTGGTAATGCTCCAGCTACCCCCGACTCTGTGGCTCTCTCTCACCTCCTGGCAGCTCCTAGCTCTGGTTATACTCCAGCTACCCCTGACTCTGTGGCTCTTTCACTCCTCCTGGCTCTGGTTATACTCCAGCTACCCCCGGCTCTGTGGCTCCTTCACTCCTCCTGGCAGCTCCTGGCTCTGGTTATACTTCAGCTACCCCCGACTCTGTGGCTTTTTCTCACCTCCTGGTCCTGGTAATGCTCCAGCTACCCCCGACTCTGTGGCTCTCTCTCACCTCCTGGCAGCTCCTGGCTCTGGTTATACTCCAGCTACCCCTGACTCTGTGGCTCCTTCACTCCTCCTGGCAGCTCCTGGCTCTGGTTATACTCCAGCTACCCCTGACTCTGTGGCTCCTGCACTCCTCCTGGCAGCTCCTGGCTCTGGGTATACTCCAGCTACCCCCGACTCTGTGGCTCCTGCACTCCTCCTGGCAGCTCCTGGCTCTGGGTATACTCCAGCTACCCCCGACTCTGTGGCTCTTTCCCACCTCCTGGCTCTGGTTATACTCCAGCTACCCCTGACTCTGTGGCTCCTTCACTCCTCCTGGCAGCTCCTGGCTCTGGTTATACTCCAGCTACCCCTGACTCTGTGGCTCCTGCACTCCTCCTGGCAGCTCCTGGCTCTGGGTATACTCCAGCTACCCCCGACTCTGTGGCTCTTTCCCACCTCCTGGCTCTGGTTATACTCCAGCTACCCCCGACTCTGTGGCTCCTTCACTCCTCCTGGCTCTGGTTATACTCCAGCTACCCCCGACTCTGTGGCTCTTTCCCACCTCCTGGCTCTGGTTATACTCCAGCTACCCCCGACTCTGTGGCTCCTTCACTCCTCCTGGCAGCTCCTGGCTCTGGTTATACTCCAGCTACCCCCGACTCTGTGGCTCCTTCACTCCTCCTGGCAGCTCCTGGCTCTGGTAATGCTCCAGCTACCCCCGACTCTGTGGCTCCTTCTCACCTCCTGGCAGCTCCTGGCTCTGGTTATACTCCAGCTACCCCCGACTCTGTGGCTCCTTCACTCCTCCTGGCTCTGGTTATACTTCAGCTACCCCTGACTCTGTGGCTCTTTCCCACCTCCTGGCTCTGGTTATACTCCAGCTACCCCCGACTCTGTGGCTCCTTCACTCCTCCTGGCAGCTCCTGGCTCTGGTTATACTCCAGCTACCCCCGACTCTGTGGCTCCTTCTCACCTCCTGGCAGCTCCTGGCTCTGGTTATACTCCAGCTACCCCCGACTCTGTGGCTCCTTCTCACCTCCTGGCAGCTCCTGGCTCTGCTTATACTCCAGCTACCCCCGGCTCTGTGGCTCCTTCACTCCTCCTGGCAGCTCCTGGCTCTGGTTATACTCCAGCTACCCCCGGCTCTGTGGCTCCTTCACTCCTCCTGGCAGCTCCTGGCTCTGGTTATACTCCAGCTACCCCCGACTCTGTGGCTCCTTCACTCCTCCTGGCAGCTCCTGGCTCTGGTAATGCTCCAGCTACCCCCGACTCTGTGGCTCTCTCTCACCTCCTGGCAGCTCCTAGCTCTGGTTATACTCCAGCTACCCCTGACTCTGTGGCTCTTTCACTCCTCCTGGCTCTGGTTATACTCCAGCTACCCCCGGCTCTGTGGCTCCTTCACTCCTCCTGGCAGCTCCTGGCTCTGGTTATACTTCAGCTACCCCCGACTCTGTGGCTTTTTCTCACCTCCTGGTCCTGGTAATGCTCCAGCTACCCCCGACTCTGTGGCTCTCTCTCACCTCCTGGCAGCTCCTGGCTCTGGTTATACTCCAGCTACCCCCGACTCTGTGGCTCCTTCACTCCTCCTGGCTCTGGTTATACTCCAGCTATCCCCGACACTGTGGCTCTCTCTCACCTCCTGGCAGCTCCCTGCTGAATTCGCTCTTCACTGATCAGGACAGTCAGCCGATTTGCTTAGCCCCGCCGTCCTCCACCCAATTACGAATCGATACTACAAGGATAAGTCGTCGGTTCATTTATTTAAGTTTAGCCCCGCCCTCCTATTGGGAAAAGGCGATATGTGATTGGGTCAATAATAGGCAGGGGGCGGGGCTTATGTTAGTGTTCGCCCCTCGGCAGACGCTCGTTCGAAGAACGTTTATTGGCTGAACTCTTAAAACTTTCCGCCCCCAAAACGTGATTGGTTAGAGATGTTACAGCAACTCTCTGACGTCAGAAGGTCAGGTGATACCTCCCGGTCACATGATTCTGGTGTGTTGGCGCAGACGGTAGAGGGCAGCATTGAGCACTGCAATAACTCCATGCCCCGCCCTCCTTTGTATGTTACGGCTGCTATTCTAAGGGCTAGGAATGGTAGAACCTGCAGGAGATCGCAGAATTATAGGCAGTCAGGTCGTATCTGCCGCCAGGCGGCGCTCGACGCGGTTATCTCCTTAGAAGTTATGTAGAAGTAGAAACGTGTGAGAGTTGTATGTAGTGATGTCGTTCTAACGCTAGGCGGCAGTTTTATAGTAGTCATTCTACCACTAGGTGGTAGTACAACATAGCGCCCCGAAAATGTCGCATTGTTAGAGGATTTCGGTCACGTGACGCCTAATCACGCCCCTACCTCGGTCTCATTGGTCGGCTGCTCCGTCATTCACGATAGTGGTTTAAAGATTGGAGACTTTGGCGCCTTCTCTGACTTCCTGCTTTTTGATTGGTCCAGATGTCGGGTCCTTCCTGTGATTGGTTGCTGGCTGCTGCTTTGGTCTGTGACAAGCATAGTTATTCGTTCCTTTGCTGGTGATTGGCTAGTTTTCTCTGCTCTGTGATTGGGTGGCAGGGTGCAGTCCGGAGCTGTGATTGGTGGGTTTCTCTTACTCCCTTTGGGTCCAGCAGGCAGAGGATGGTGGAGGTGGCAGCCGGGTGAGGAGGGTGCCCATCGCTCTGACTGCCCGCCCCGGAGTCTCCTTTGTGTCTAGAGGTCGGCTCCACTGCCCCCCACCCCAGAGCCCCAGTGATGGCCGCCTTCAGCCGCAGGGAGTTCTATGAGCAGCTGGTCCAGGGCTGCGTGGTGCCGACGGCGCTGCAGGGGCTGGAGCAGGTCTGGGTGCTGCTGCTGGTGTGCCTGGGCTGCCGGCTCCTCTGGAGGATGGGTAAGCTCATTTGGACGGTCACTGACAGCAAGCAGAGATCTTGTCTCACCTCCCTTTCTTCCTCCGCAGGCTTGCCGCCCGCCATCAAGCACCTGTTGACGGTGGCAGGCGGCTTCTTCTGCCTGCACCACTTCTTCGGGCTGCAGATGGTGTGGGTGGTCCTCCTCAGCCTCCTCTGCTACCTGGTGCTCTTCCTGTGCCGCCATTCACAGCAGCGGGGGGTGCTGCTGTCCGTCACCGTGCTCATCTACCTGCTGATGGGGTGAGTGCCCCCTCGGGCGGGCCGGGTGCCGCCTCTACCCCCTATTAACCCTTCTGTCTCCTCCCTGCAGAGAGATGCACATGGTGGACACCGTCAGCTGGCACAAGATGAGAGGTTGGTATCGCCCGCCCCCCCGGAGCGCCCGCCCGCCCGCCGCCGCTGACGCTGCTCTCCTCTCCCGCAGGCGCACAGATGATCGTGGCCATGAAAGCCGTGTCTCTGGGCTTCGATGTGGATCGCGGCGTTGTCCGCTCCGTCCCGTCGCCGGTGGAGTTCATGGGGTACGTCTACTTCGTCGGCACCGTCATCTTCGGCCCCTGGATTAGCTTCAGCAGTTACCTGCAGGCAGTCAACGGGCGCAAACTGGTGAGCACAATGGCGGGAGCCGGGGGGGGGGGGGCAGTGATGGCGGGAGCCGGGGGGGGGGGGGGCAGTGATGGCGGGAGCCGGGGGGGGGGGCAGTGATGGCGGGAGCCGGGGGGGGGGGGCAGTGATGGCGGGAGCCGGGGGGGGGGGGGGCCCAGTGATGGCGGGAGCCGGGGGGGGGGGGGCCCAGTGATGGCGGGAGCCGGGGGGGGGGGGCCCAGTGATGGCGGGAGCCGGGGGGGGGGGGGCCCAGTGATGGCGGGGGGGGGGGGGGGCCCAGTGATGGCGGGAGCCGGGGGGGGGGGGGGCCCAGTGATGGCGGGAGCCGGGGGGGGGGGGGCCCAGTGATGGCGGGAGCCGGGGGGGGGGGGGGCCCAGTGATGGCGGGAGCCGGGGGGGGGGGGGGCCCAGTGATGGCGGGAGCCGGGGGGGGGGGGGCCCAGTGATGGCGGGAGCCGGGGGGGGGGGGCCCAGTGATGGCGGGAGCCGGGGGGGGGGGGGGCCCAGTGATGGCGGGAGCCGGGGGGGGGGGCCCAGTGATGGCGGGAGCCGGGGGGGGGGGGGCCCAGTGATGGCGGGAGCCGGGGGGGGGGGGCCCAGTGATGGCGGGAGCCGGGGGGGGGGGCCCAGTGATGGCGGGAGCCGGGGGGGGGGGGCCCAGTGATGGCGGGAGCCGGGGGGGGGGGGGCCCAGTGATGGCGGGAGCCGGGGGGGGGCCCAGTGATGGCGGGAGCCGGGGGGGGGGGGCCAGTGATGGCGGGAGCCGGGGGGGGGGGGCCCAGTGATGGCGGGAGTCGGGGGGGGGGGCCCAGTGATGGCGGGAGTCGGGGGGGGGGGCCCAGTGATGGCGGGAGCCGGGGGGGGGGCCCAGTGATGGCGGGAGCGGCTGCTCAAAGAAAGGACTAGTCGGGTCGTAAGTCAGAGGGTTAACCCCAGGGGCCGGATGGTGGTGATGTTGGCAGATGAGAGTCTGAGACTAATGGGGTTGCCGGCTTTATTAGATGTGTTGGGGCCCCCGGCCCCCCATGAAGGCCTGGTCTTCACCGCTGCTCTTGTCATGTTCTGGTTTCTTGCAGACCTTCAGCTGGTTGCGGCGGGTGTGCCGCAGTCTGGTCCTCTGCACGCTCTGCCTGTTGGCGTCCACCTGCGTCTCGCCGTACCTCTTCCCTTACTTCATCCCCATTTACGGAGACCGGCTGCTCCGACAGTAAGTACAACCCGCCGCGCTTCACACCCCTAAAAATCCAGCAACTTTCTAGCAGACTTCGTGTTTCAATACTGCGCCATTTTTAATATCTCCGCTTCCTGTCAGAGAACAAAACCTCATTTGGGTCCAAAGCTTGTTGCTAGAGGGTATGCAGCTGTCAGCGGGATGCGGTCAGGGTGTGCCTTCAGCCTCTCGGACGTAACGCTTGATTTACTGACAGCAAGCAGAGGTCCTATAAATGGTGCTAAATGGAAACACAAAGTATCTCAGTGTCAGATAATAATGAGAAGAGCGAGCTTCGGGCCGCCGGGCAGTCAGGCTTGGTTTCTCGGACGAGGGTGCTCTGCCGGCGGCTCTTCACTACTAGTCTTGGTTTGTGCAACAATCTCTTCTTCTTCTCTCCTCTGTACTTTCATGGATCCTCCAGTAAGAAGCGTAAAGTCAGGTACTCCGCTGTCACCCCTCATCCTCCGATGTATCAGAAGTGCTGCACAAGTGGCGCCGTTGTCCGCAGCCGTTGCTTCACTTCTGATACATCCTGGCACACGATGCAAAAAGCAGCACAGACAGCGGCGGGATCCAAGAGCTGATTGTGTCCCGCTGACTAGTTCAACCTCAGGACTCGTTACAGCACGTCAGCTGGACTTGGGTTAAGATTATAGCCCCTGGATGCGATGAATGTCCCCATTCACTGACAGGAAGCAGAGATCTGGGTATCTTATAGACTTGGCACGTTCGGAGACTTTGTGCTGATTTTTGTTTTGCTGTGCTTTTCATGTCCCATGATGTCCTTGTAGCCCCCACACATATTACCAGCGGCTTAGAGGGGGTGTCCAGCTTCATCCAACTCCTGGACACCCCCTCTGACCCCCGGACCACCCACACTGACCTCTTGGTGTCTTGTTTCTTCCCCTCCATCGCTTCCTCTCCGCGCAGGGGGCTCGTTGTGCGGTAAGTGGCGGCTTTCTTTTTGAATATGTGTATTATATAAAATGCGCCTCCCCAGATGGCGGTTGGGGGGGGGGGCACCTGACGTGTAGGATAGGCACTCTACCTGCTGGCTGTTACAACGTGCGAACGCAGACTGATGGTGAGTAGAATGCCAGCCGCGTCCTCTGCCGGTCGCCGACTACCTAGCATGGGGGAGGCCCCCGCAGTCCTGATATCTCCCTCTCCGCAGGTGGCTGCGCGCCTACGAGAACACGTCCTCCTTCCATTTTAGTAATTATTTTGTGGGGTTTCTGTCGGAGGTGACCGCCGTCCTGTCTGGCGCAGGATTCTCCGAGGATAAAGACCACGTTCACTGGTGAGTTTGTGTCCCCCTGGCGCCCCGCTGCTGCCTCCGCCGCTCGCTGTCTACTTCTATTCCTTGTTTGGCTTCAGGGATCTGTCCGTTTCTCGTCCTCTGAATGTGGAGATTCCGCGCTCGATGGTGGACGTGGTGACCAGCTGGAACCTGCCCATGTCCCGCTGGATGCACACATGTAAGCGGAGACCAGATGGGCGCTCCATGATGCGAGAACCTTCTGTTACTGACCGTCCCTCCTCTCTCTAGATGTCTTCAAGAACGCTCTGAAGCTCGGCACTTTCCACGCCATCATTGTAACGTACGCCGCCAGCGCTCTGCTACATGTAAGTGCGTGCGTGTGCGTGCATGCGTGTGCGTGCTACAACATGGCTGCACGGGTGGAAATCACGTGTCCTTGTGTTCTCCCAGGGTCTCAGCTTCCACCTGGCGGCCGTGCTTCTGTCTCTGGGCTTCATCACGTATGTAGAACATGGTAAGTACCCCTATAAGGACAAAGTGTAACAGACCGGGAGACATCGTTGTAATTAAAGGGGTTGTCTCGCGGCAGCAAGTGGGGTTATACACTTCTGTATGGCCATATTAATGCACTTTGTAATGTACATTGTGCATTAATTATGAGCCATACAGAAGTTATTCACCTGTTCCGTTGCTAGCGTCCCCGTCTCCATGGTGCCGTCTAATCTTCAGCGTCTAATCGCCCGATTAGACACGCTTGCGCAGTCCGGTCTTCTCCCTTCTGAATGGGGCCGCTCGTGCCGAAGAGCGGCTCCTCGTAGCTCCGCCCCGTCACGTGTGCCGATTCCAGCCAATCAGGAGGCTGGAATCGGCAATGGACCGCACAGACCTGCGGTCCACCGAGGGTGAAGATCCCGGTGGCCATCTTCACAAGGTAAGTCAGAAGTCGCCGGAGCGTGGGGATTCGGGTAAGTACTGGACGGTTTGTTTTTTTTATGCCTGCATCGGGTTTGTCTCGCGCCGAACGGGGGGGGGGCTATTGAAAAAAAAAAAAACCCGTTTCGGCGCGGGACAACCCCTTTAAGAAGTAAATGAACTCCCACTCTGCGGGGCCCCAAGTATCCACACCCTGTACTCAGTATGACTCGGAGCTCCTTTGGCAGTGATTCCGGCTGCCGGTCTTCTAGGGGAGGATGCCATAAGGTTTGCACCCCTGGAATTGTTTTTTTTTTGTCAGGTTGCATGGGGGCCGTCTGTGGACAGCCATTGTCAGGTCTCCCCAGAGATGTCCTATTGTGTTCAGGGCTCTGGTGGGCCACTCAAGAACATTCAGAGTTGTCCCCACTCCTGGGTCGTCATGGCTGGGGTCTTAGGGTCATTGTCTTGTTGGAAGGTGACCCTTTTGCCCAATCTGAGGTCCCTGCGCTCTGGATCAGGTTGTCATCATCTCTGTACTTTACTCCAGCTTTCCATCCATCCTGACCGGTCTTCCCACCCCCACCCCACACACATGATGCTCCACCACCAGGCTTCACTGTAGGGATGGTAGGTGTCTCTTACTAAGGCGGCTTCTTTCTGGACACTCCACCATAAAGCCCAGCTTGGTGGAGGCTGCAGGGATGGTTGACCTTCTGGTAGTTTCTCCCATCTGCACACAGGATCTTTGGAGCTCAGCCAGAGTGACCGTTGGGTTCTTGGTCGCCTCTCTTACAAGGCCCTTCTCCCCTTTAGTTTGGGGGGGTCCATGGCTCTAGGAAGAGTTCTGGTGGTTCTTCCATGTAAGTATTATGGGGGCCCCTAGGCTCTTGGTCTCCTCTCTTACAAGGCCCTTCTCCCCCTTAGTTTGGGGGGTCCATGGCTCTAGGAAGAGTTCTGGTTGTTCTCCCATGTAAGTATTATGGGGGCCGCTGGGCTCTTGGTCACCTCTCTTATAAGACCCTTCTCCCCTTAGTTTGTGGTTCGGTGGCTTAGTAAGAGTTTTGGTTGTTCTTGCATGTAAGTATTATGGAGGTTGTTGGGTTCTTGGTTTCCTTGCTTACTGGGACCTCCTCCCCCTTAGTTTGGTGGGTCGGCGGCTCTAGGAAGAGTCCTGGTTGTTCTTCCATGTAAGTATTATGGGGGCTGCTAGGTTTTTGGTTACCTCTCCTACCGAGACCTTCTTCCCCTTTAGTTTGGTGGGTCGGCGGCTCTAGGAAGAGGCGGGGTTCTTCATGTAAGTATTATGGGGGCTGCTAGGTTTTTGGTTACCTCTCCTACCGAGACCTTCTTCCCCTTAGTTTGGTGGGTCGGCGGCTCTAGGAAGAGGCGGGGTTCTTCATGTAAGTATTATGGGGGCTGCTGGGCTGTTGAGAACCTTCAGGGCAGCAGATCTGAGCCTCCACACAATCTTGTCTCTGAGCCCTACTGGCAGTTCTGTCCTCCTCATGGTTTGGCTTCAATATGCATTGTGAGCGGTAAGACCTTATATAGACGGAGGGTGTTATGACCAATCAGCTGGATTTACCACCGGTGATTCCAATCAAGACACATCTCAGAGATTATAAAGGGGAATGGGAGACCCTACAGCTACAAGTCTTATAGCAAGGGGTGTGAATACTTATGTCACTGCAGAATCAGAGGTTTTCATTAAAAAAATGAAATCCAAAGATTTTTTCTGTTCTGTTGTCACTTTGTCATTATGAGGCTCTGAGCGCAGAATGAGGGGGACACAACATAACATGGAAGACAGTGAGGGGGGGAGGGCTTCCCTGACATAAGACCGTGTCTGCCTCGTTGAGGTTTCTGACCCCCTCTGTCTCCTCTCTTCTGTCAGTGCTACGGAGGCGGCTTGCCGAGATCTTTAGTGCCTGCATACTGTCCAAAAGATGTTCTCCGTCCTGTGCCCACCGCAGCAAAGGGGTAAGATGGTCGTCCGTGTGTGGCGGTTTACATATTGCCGCTCTGTGCTCACTCTAATCGCAGGCTTCCCCTCTTTCCAGGGTCTCCTTGTCTACCTGTTCAACGCTCTATTTGGGATCTTGGCCGTATTCCAGCTGACGTACCTGGGCTCTTTATTTGATACTGATTCGGAGGACACCAGCGAGGAAGAGGTAAAGCACGACGAATCAGTTTGTTGTTGTCCATAAGGGCCACGTTTCCTCTTAAATTCTGCAAACAAACTGGACACGTTTTTGCTAAGATATATATTTCCATCAGTTCACTTTATTCTGGAAGCACATTGGAAAAACCTTTGTTTCTTGTTACACCATTTAGGAGCCGTACAAATGTAACATTACCAACATTGAGGAACACTTTGTTTTCCTGCACCAAGCCCAGATTGCAAAGGCTCCTAGGTGTCAGAATGATAGAGACCCCATTGTAAGCTGCGCCCCTTACTGTACTCGCTGAGGGGGCCGGAGGATTTTGACTGCACAGTTTTTTTCAGGAGTTAAAGGGGTTGTCCCGCGGCAGCAAGTGGGGTTATACACTTCTGTATGGCCATATTAATGCACTTTGTAATGTACATCGTGCATTAAATATGAGCCATACAGAAGTTTTTCACTTACCTGCTCCGTTGCTAGCGTCCTCGTCTCCATGGTTGCCGTCTAATTTTCGGCGTCTAATGGCCAAATTAGACGCGCTTGCGCAGTCCGGCTCTTCTGCTTTCCTCAATGGGGCTCCGTGTAGCTCCGCCCCGTCACGTGCCGATTCCAGCCAATCAGGAGGCTGGAATCGGCAATGGACCGCACAGAAGCCCTGCGGTCCACCGAGGGTGAAGATCCCGGCGGCCATCTTCAGCAGGTAAGTAAGAAGTCACCGGAGCGCGGGGATTCAGGTAAGCGCTGTCCGGTGTTCTTTTTTAACCCCTGCATCGGGTTTGTCTCGCGCCGAATGGGGGGGGGGATGGGGGGATGGGGGTTTGAAAAAAAAAAAACCCCGTTTCGGCGCGGGACAACCCCTTTAATGCAATTAAGAGGACAAAAAATAGAATTGCATATTTTTGCAAATGCGTCATTTTAAAGTTTTTTTTCTTTGTATAATGCACATGAAAATGAGGATTTACACCCCAAAATGGATCCCCCTGTTTGTCCCGTGTTCACAAACACACCCATTGTGGCCCTAATATTATGTCTGTATGCACAACGGGGCCCAAACTGAAAGGAGCAGCCGGGGGACATCATTTTGCGTGAAGGTGATTTAGGCCCCATTGCCCACTTGTAGAGCCCTTGAGCGGCCAAAACTATAGAAAACCCCCACAAATGATCCTGTTTTGAAAACTAGACCCCTAACGAATCCCTCTAGGGGTGTACGGCGTATTTTGACCCCACAGTTTTTGAATGAATCTAAGCAAAACAGAAAGAAAAAATGATTTTCATTTTTTTCAAATTCTGTCATGTTAAAAACTTTTTTTTTTTTTTGTACCGCACACATAATAAATGAGGATTTACACCCCAAAATGGATCCCCCTGTTTGTCCCGTGTTCAGAAACATCCCCATTGTGGCCCCAATCTGCTTACAGGACACATGGCTCGGCCTATAATGGAGGGAACACCTGTTGGATTTCAGGACACCACTTAATGAATTCCCGGCCTCGCTGCTCACTTGTACGGAAAAAAATGGACTCCCTAATAATCCCCCCCCCACCCCCTCTCCTTTTTGGCGTTCCCTAAATCTTGGATAATAGTAATAATGTAAACTGTGTGGTCCGAAGACGGGGGTAATTACAGGGGCTGGTTGGGATGGGCACATGGGGCAATAACACCGGGTATCCCTATTCTGAGGATATTTCTTGACCTCAGCGGCGGGGATGGGGTATAAAGTGGCGCTCTGTGAGGCTCCGTAAGCTTCCTGAGGTGCAGCGGTCTCACACACAAGCTGCTCCTGGCACTGCAGGAAGGCGAGCGTTCCCAGGGGGAAAAAGGGGCAGAATCCGGGTAAGGTCTGTGGAGGAGGATCGCGTCGGGGTTCAAATACAGAGGCCTCTGGTAAAAAGTTTCATCTCCTCACCGATCGCATCAGAGAGTGGAAATGAAACTTTAACTTTTTTTTTTTTACTTCTATTGGATAATGGTGATCACATGATCAGGAATTGCATACCGCAGCCCCCCGTGACATCTCTAGGCTCTCAGCTACCTTTGGAGAAGGGAAATCTTAAATTTACTGGACAATTCTTGACTTTTGCGCATGCATCCGCTGTTTTGCTGATCGGCATGTGCGCCGAAGCTGGGAAAGGTCCGCGGATAAAGATCCACTCGGGGGACAGATCCTGGGACCTTGGGTATGTTGTTTCATTTCCCCTTATGGATACGATCCGTAAGGGGAGATGAAACTTTAACTTTTTTCTTTACACTTTTTAACTTGACATGCTCGGCGTTATCCGATGATAACCCTTACGGTCCCCGGTCCCATCTCCTTGCACTCGGCTATCATTGACAGTGGGTGCAGGCAGATTTTGAATTTGCTGGGCTCTCCGGCCTTTTGCACTTGCGTGCCACATCGCCCAGACCGCCGCAGGACATCACTGAAGACCGGGGTGAGTATTTTCAGCTGCCCTCATGGATCTGATCCAAGAGGGCAGCTGAAACGTTTACTTGATCATCGGTATCCATTGGATACCGTCCATCATGGGCCCGGGGACCGCTCACCGCAGTCCCTGATATCTCCAGCCGCCTAGCTACCTTTGGGAGCCAGGAGATTTCAAATATCCCAGATCTCCCGGCTTCTGTGTCAGCGCTTGATGCAATGACCTCTGGCTCGCATGCCCAGGAGGCCTGCGTTGGGTCCTGGTGGACCAGATTGCCGCGGGACATCGCGGAGGACAGGGGTGAGTCCGCTCAGCTACCCTCATGAATCCGATACATGAGGACAGCTGAATCTTTAACTTTTGTAAAACTTTTTATTTACTTTAATGCGAGCGCCGGTATCTAGTGGATACTGGTGATTGCGTTACCAGGGGGATGGGGCTTCCCGCGGCCCCCTGGTGACAGCTCCATGTTGTCGGCTACCTCCGGTAACTGACAGCATGGAGCTGTCACGCCCTAAGCCTGCAGAGCTTTAATCCCCCAGCGGATGCATGTTTTTACGCCCCTGGGGATTTAAGCCCACTTAGCTAGGATGTAAAAAGGCAATGGGGCCGTCACTAAAAGGGGTTAAGAATTGTATGCAATGGTTTTCCGGAAGCCCCCCCCCCCCCCCCCCTCCTCCCCACAAGCCTCATGTTTTAGGGTTCTGTATGGCAGATAGATCTAGTCATGGATCCTATCATCCTGTATGGCTACTACTTTATCGGGCATGTTGCCATGCAGGAGACTGTAAGAGTTGGGTGACAACCATTGTGCAGAAACAAATCTCTTACCTCTTGTATTGTCTTTGTTGTGCAGGGCTACGGGATGGCGCATACTGTTGCCAAGTGGTCCGACCTGGGGTGGGCCGGTCATTGGCTGACATTTGGCTGCTGGGTGTTCTACCGCTTGATTGGCTGAAGGAAATATCTACAAGACCCATTTAGTGCCATCTGCCTTCGCCTCCCGGGGACCAAATTCTGCCATTCAGTGTTTGTGAGCAGAGAGCCTGGCGTATCTGGCTGGCGTATATGGGCATCCTGACAGTAAGAAGTGATGCCGCCTCTCCAGGACTTTGCTGGGCCCAGCTGACTCTACAGGCCATGTTCTTATATACTATGGTGATATCAACTGGAAGTCTCAATGCTAAGACGAGCCCCGATCTCATCCGCCCCGTTCCACTGCCGCATGTCCACATGTACAGGATTGGCTGTGGAAAATCTTATACAACCGGCCTGCAGCCTTAAATCCCAACCAAATGGTGACTGCAGAAGGACCAAACTAAAAACTGCCTTGTCCTTGGCTCCTTGTTCCCCGTCGGGCTCTGGCTCCTGGCCTCTAGCGATTGCTGCAGCCTACGTGACACGTCGTTCCTGGAGGCCACGAGCCAGAGCGTGCGGGGAACCTGGGCGCGCCGAGCGGGAAACCGCTGATTAGGCAGTAAAATGAACAATTAGTTGTTTTCCTTCTTCCGCCGCTCCTGCAGATCCTCCATTGGCAATGAGTCTGCAACCATTCCACGTCATGAAAGGACATCCTGAGGACTTGCAGATGTGCACTGATGGTCGCAACACACCTGGTAAATAATTGCAGCGTGTGGACGAGGGTTGTTGCCATCTAGTCCAGCAGTTCCGGGCCGGGCGAACGAGCCCTAATAAAGCTGTTTGTAAGGATTTGTTCTGGTGTGATCCATACGGTTCGGTCCGGAAGTCATGCAACAGCAGAAAGAAAACCCCGTGCCAGGGAGGTGCCCGCCGCTGTGCGTCCTGACGGGGGGCACCACAGAGGGTCGGGCAGGCTGGGAATCACACACTTGGTCCGCTCTCACACAAGTGTCTTAACACACCTCATTTTAAAGTGTCTTTAAACACCCTTGACGGCAGGTTTTAACACCCCAGCATTGCAACGGTTAATGAAACACTAAACTGGAGCAGACAGCGGCGGAGAATTGTATTAAAACCGCTCATCTGAGAAGCCCCTCTGAAATCAATGGAGGCGCGAGTGGCCTTAGCCTGGCTCACACCAAGAGGAAGGGGCGGCCGGACGCCTGCGCCCGCACAGTAAGGTCTTCCTGGGCTTCTCCTTCTCTGCGGACACTTGATGGATCTCGCGGATTCTATGGTATGAACCCAGAAGCATCTATCGTGCCATTCACACAAAGGGTGGTTGGTGACGGGAGCAAAGGGCGGGCGGGATGAGGGTCCGATATGATGGGTTACTGCAATATCCGCTGCAGTGTAGGATACAGGGGCGGGGGAGGGGAGGGGAAGGGGGCCCTCGCATCTAACTGTCTTCATCCAGTGCAGCTCAGTGCACTGCTCCCATCCCACCTCCCCTTGCAGAGGGGGGCAGCGTATATCGACCGGGTGTGAAAACCTGAGCCATATACACCCGTCTGAATAAGCGCAGAGGTCAGGAGCGGCTCCTTCAGACGTGCAGATGGAACAAGGGTGTTTGCATGCATATTCGCGGATTCTCCTGCCCCTTCTCTGCCCGCTGCTCACCAACAGGACCCCGTGAAATAGCTCATTTTCCAGGGGAGTTGCGAATCTCTGCCGCTGCACTCCCCTTCATTAACTTCCATGGAAAAGTAATTAATTTTTATTCGTTTAGCACCAACTTATTCTGCTGCGTTTGTATGTTTTTGTGCACTGACTAATTACAGAAATGTAAACAGGAATATCCACACAACTACATGAAGCCAGTTTGTATGGAGATAGTGAGGGTCGCTAAGACGGCACGCTATCATAATGGCTCAGTAGTGCAGACTCTGGCTCTGAGCCAAAAGTGACCACAACACTGTCTCGATATTGCAGTCTCACGCTCTGGGCCTCGAAGTGACCACATGAATGTCTCAGTATTTCAGGCCTCGAGCCTAGAAGTGACCGCATGAATGTCTCAGTAGTGCAGCCTTAGCCTCTGGGCCTAGAAGTGACCACAACTGTCTCAGTAGTTCAGGCTCCAGGCCTAGAAGTGACTGCATGAATGTCCCAGTAGTTCAGGCTTCGGGCCTAGAAGTGACCACATGAATGTTCAGTAGTGCGGCTTCAGCCTCTGGGCCTAGAAGTGACCACCTGAATGGCTCAGTAGTGCAGCCTTTGGGCCTAGAAGTGACCACATGAATGTCTCAGTAGTGCAGCTTCAGTCTCTGTGCCTAGAAGTGACCACATCAATGTCTCAGTAATGCAGACTCAGGCTCCAGGCCTAGAAGTGACCACATGAATGGCTCAGTAGTGCAGCTTCAGCCTCTGGGCCTAGAAGTAACCACATAAATGGCTCAGTAGTGCAGCCTCTGGACCTAGAAGTGACCACATGAATGCCTCCGTAGTTAACGCTCTGGGCCTAGAAGTGACCACATGAATGTCTCAGTAGTTCAGGCGCCGGGACTGGAAGGGACCACGTGAATGTCTCAGTTGTTCAGGCTCCGGGCCTGGAAGGGACCACGTGAATGTCTCATTAGTTCAGGCTCCGGGACTGGAAGGGACCACGTGAATGTCTGTTGTTCAGGCTCCGGGCCTGGAAGGGACCACGTGAATGTCTCAGTAGTTCAGGCTCCGGGCCTGGAAGGGACCACGTGAATGTCTCAGTAGTTCAGGCTCCGGGCCTGGAAGGGACCACGTGAATGTCTGAGTAGTTCAGGCTCCGGGCCTGGAAGTAACCACACGAATGCCTCAGTAGTTAAGGCTCCGCGCCTAGAAGTGACCACATGAATGCCTCAGTAGTGCAGCCTCAGGCTCTGGCCCTTGAAGTGACCACATCAATGTCTCAGGAGTTCAGGCTCCGGGACTGGAAGTGACCACATGAATGTCTCAGTAGTGCAGACTCAGGCTCCAGGCCTAGAAGTGACCTCATGAATGTCTCAGTAGTGCAGACTCAGGCTCCAGGCCTAGAAGTGACCACATGAATGGCTCAGTAGTGCAGCCTCTGGGCCTTGAAGTGACCACGAGTGCCTCGGTAGTTAACGCTCTGGGCCTAGAAGTGACCACATGAATGTCTCAGTAGTGCAGACTCAGGCTCCAGGCCTAGAAGTGACCACATGAATGTCTCAGTAGCTCACGCTCTGGGCCTAGAAATGACCACATGAATGTCTCAGTAGTTCAGGCTCCGGGACTGTAAGGGACCACATGAATGTCGCAGTAGTTCAGGCTCCAGGCCTGGAAGGGACCACATGAATGTCTCAGTAGTTCAGGCTCCAGCCCTGGAAGGGACCACATGAATGTCTCAGTAGTTCAGGCTCCGGGCGTGGAAGTGAATACATGAATGTTTCACTAGTTTAGGCTCCAGGCCTGGAAGTGACCTAATGAATGTCTCAGTAGTGCAGCCTCAGGCTCTGGGCCTGGAAGTGACCACATGAATGTCTCAGGAGTTCAGGCTGCCGCCCTGGAAGTAACCACACGAATGCCTCAGTAGTTAAGGCTCTGCGCCTAGAAGTGACCACACGAATGCCTCAGTAGTTAAGGCTCTGCGCCTAGAAGTGACCACACGAATGCCTCAGTAGTTAAGGCTCTGCGCCTAGAAGTGACCACATGAATGTCTCAGTATTTCGGGCTCCGGGCCTCGAAGTGACCACATGAATGTCTCAGTAGTGCAGACTCAGGCTCCCGGCCTAGAAGTGACCACATGAATGTCTCAGTAGTGCAGCCTCAGGCTCCAGGCCTAGAAGTGACCACATGAATGTCTCAGTAATGCAGACTCAGGCTTCAGGCCTAGAAGTGACCACATGAATGTCTCAGTAGTGCAGACTGAGGCTCCAGGCCTAGAAGTGACCACATGAATGTCTCAGTAGTGCAGACTCAGGCTCCCGGCCTAGAAGTGACCACATCCCAGCATAGTAGTAAGATTTCAGAAAGCTTCTACATTGTTAATGTGCAGTAAAGCTTTATCATGGGTTTCTTTACAGGAAGTGGATGACAACAGGAGGGAAGTCATCGGTGTAGACAAAGTACATCGACCGTCCCTGGTTTGTTCTGAAACTGGCAGAGATGAAGGTAGAAAACCGGGCGAAAACCACCTGGATGGCAGAAAATAAGCACCATAGAAGGGCATACTTACATGGCAGATCGTCCCGCGTGTGCGTTCTAACTTTCTGCCGTCAGGAAGCCCCCAACTTTTACACATCTGTCATTGGGGTTCCCACTCTCCAGCTGTAGCTGATGGGGGCGTCCGGCCCAAATTACCTTTTCCCTCCGGCATCGTCACTGAACACCCAGATCCGGAGAGTCTGCAGTCGGGGGGAGATGTGCGGACCCCCTGCCATCCGCTCGCTCCCTCAACCCCTACGTGACCGGATGCAGCTCATCACCTCCGGCAGGCGCGGTAGTAAATGGTGGCCATTATGTCTTTAGCATCAGGTTTTGGGTTGTTTTTTCCTCCTGTCCTCAACCCGTCTGTATGAAGAATTAGGGGCCGCCGTCACCGCAGCAAACCCCCTCTAGGGGACCTATTCACATGGGTGACAATGCATTGGTTCGACACATGCAAGCTGCTCCCATTGATGTCAATGGACAATTAATGTACCTGCGCTATACGCATGAAATGCGCCAATGTGAACGAACATATTGAAATCAGTTGTATTGTACAAGTAAGCCTGGCACGTCCTCTTCGCGCCAACTAACGAGTGTCTGACAACGCTTCTCGCCGTTGTACAGCTAGCATGGTAGACGTACAGGAGGTGCCGCAGCAGTCAGGTGGCTCCAGCAGTTCACACATTTAGCGCATGTACTAAGCCCTAGCACGCTCGCCTTATTAGCGCATGAACTGGGTTTTTCCTTGACTATTCCACCTCCACGCTATTGCGCAGGACCAACGCTCTTACTCTCTCGCACGCAGTAGAGAACACGAAACCATTAAGGGTTCCGTCCTGTTTTGTAGCATTTTCACAGTCATAAACCGGACCAAGCCCGCGCCCCTCTGTTTACGCCCGTACGGCGGCAGGCTGTTTTTGCGCGGTCTGGGCCTTTTCTGGACGTTTTCTTTCATCCACACATTTTGAACATTTTTTTCCCCGGATGTTTTCATCAAGCCTCGCAGCGTTGCCAGAAACGCCAAACCTAGCGCCTGCCAGCGCCCGAAGAGCCGCCACCGGGTGTAGTGGCAGCAAACATCACAGCAGAAAAATGCCACTACAAATGTGTTCTTCCAAAAACTGCCGTGTGCGCCCGTAAAGAAGCGCGTCCCAGGTCACCACCTGCGCCCAGAGATGGCATCCAATAGTCCGGAAAATTCAGTTCTGACACAAAAGTGAATGTATTTGGGCTCGGAGAAGATGGAGGGTCTCCAGTGAATCGGCATGAGATCTACGTCTGGAGCGGCCCTCACGGACGGACAGGATGATGGAGTGATTACGCCGAGGGGGTGCGCCATCCTCCTCCAGGTAGATGGCACCTGTGGACTTCAGTCGGGCACCTGGGCGCAGCATCTATTAATGATTAATGCAGAAGGAAGCATCCTGAGGACGGGACATCTCCGGAGGACGGGAGCTCGCCATGAAGGGGCCCAACTGTTCCTTGGATGGGGGGAGTTTTCCCCTATCGGCAGAGTTTTTCCAAGGTAGTATACATAGGCCTATAATCCAGCGGGCACCTGTCTATGCCAGTGACTAGATTAGTATACATAGGCCTATAATCCGGAGGGCACCTGTCTATGCCAGTGACTAGATTAGTATACATAGGCCTATAATCCAGCGGGCACCTGTCTATGCCAGTGACTAGATTAGTATACATAGGCCTATAATCCAGCGGGCACCTGTCTATGCCAGTGACTAGATTAGTATACATAGGCCTATAATCCAGCGGGCACCTGTCTATGCCAGTGACTAGATTAGTATACATAGGCCTATAATCCGGAGGGCACCTGTCTATGCCAGTGACTAGATTAATATACATAAACCTATAATCCAGCGGGCACCTGTCTATGCCAGTGACTAGATTAGTATACATAGGCCTATAATCCAGCGGGCACCTGTCTATGCCAATGACTGGATTAATATACATAGGCCTATAATCCGGAGGGCACCTGTCTATGCCAGTGACTAGATTAGTATACATAGGCCTATAATCCAGCGGGCACCTCTTTATGCCAGTGACTAGATTAGTATACATAGGCCTATAATCCGGAGGGCACCTGTCTATGCCAGTGACTAGATTAGTATACATAGGCCTATAATCCGGAGGGCACCTGTCTATGCCAGTGACTAGATTAGTATACATAGGCCTATAATCCGGAGGGCACCTGTCTATGCCAGTGACTAGATTAGTATACATAGGCCTATAATCCAGCGGGCACCTGTCTATGCCAGTGACTAGATTAATAATAATAAACTTTATTTGTATAGCGCCAACATATCCCGCAGCGCTTACATAGACAGGGGATACAGAAAGACAAAAGTACAAAAATTACAGAACCACGGTTACAAAGTAATCAGCTGATGGAGACAATAGGGGTGCGGGTCCGGCTCCAACAAGCTTACATACTACAAGTAATGGGGGGATACAGAAGGTAAAGGGCTGGAGATGTGCATGGTATGGCGGGCTGGAGATGGGCACGGTATGGCGGGGTGGAGATGGGCACGGTATGGCGGGGCGGAGATGGGCACGGTATGGCGGAGCGGAGATGTGGCTGGTATGGTGGGGTGGAGAGTGAGCGATGCTCTACACATAGACAATGGTCAGACGTTCAGTCGTGTGATTGCAGAATCGGTATGACTGCAGGAGCGGTTTATGATGGCTAGCAGGGATTGCAGTCAGTAGGTCAGGGAGCATGTTATCAGGGGGGTACAGAGGGGGTTGGTTTAGGGTATGCGGTATGCCTCCCTGAAGTTCTGCGAGTCCTGGATTGCCCGGGTAGCCTTTGGTAGTGCATTCCAGAGGACAGGTGCTGCTCTGGAGAAGTCTTGGAGGCGGGAATGAGAAGTTCGAATGAAAGGGGCGCTCAGTCTGGTTTCGTTAGCAGAGCGGAGAGCCCGGGCTGGGTGATGGATTGAGATGAGGGAGGCAATATAGGGGGGCGCTGCACTGTGGATGAGGGGTACAATATAGGGGGGCGCTGCGCTGTGGATGAGGGATACAATATAAGGGGGCGCTGCGCTGTGGATGAGGGATACAATATAGGGGGGCGCTGCACTGTGGATGAGGGATACAATATAGGGGGGCGCTGCACTGTGGATGAGGGATACAATGTAGGGGGGCGCTGCACTGTGGATGAGGGATACAATATAGGGGGGCGCTGCGGATGAGGGATACAATATAGGGGGGCGCTGCACTGTGGATGGGGGATACAATGTAGGGCGGTGCTGTGGATGAGGGATACAATGTAGGGCGGCGCGGTGCTGTGGATGAGGGATACAATATAGGGCGGTGCTGCGCTGTGGATGAGGGATACAATGTAGGGTGGCGTGGTGCTGTGGATGAGGGATACAATGTAGGGGGGCACAGTGCTGTGGATGAGGGATACAATGTAGGGCAGTGCGGTGCTGTGGATGAGGGATACAATATAGGGGGGCGCTGCGCTGTGGATGAGGGATACAATGTAGGGGGGCGCTGCGCTGTGGATGAGGGATACAATATAGGGGGGCGCTGCGCTGTGGAGGACTTTGTGGATGAAGTTAGTGAGTGTGAATTGAATTCTGTATTTACCGGGCAGCCAGTGCAGTGACCGGCACAGGGCAGAGGAGTCCGAGTAGCGGCTGGACAGGAAGATGAGCCTGGCTGCTGCATTCAGGATGGATTGGAGAGGGTAGAGTCTGGTGCGGGGGGCCGATCAGCAGCGAGTTGTAATAATCGAGCCGGGAGTGGATGAGGGCAACAGTAAGTGTTTTTAGCGTGTCCACAGTGAGAAAAGAGCAGATTCTTGCGATGTTCTTGAGGTGCAGCTGACATGTTCGGGCCAGAGATTGGATGTAGGGGGCAAAAGAGAGATCGGAGTCGGATATGACCCCAAGGCAGCGGGCGTGCTGGGAGTTATGGTGCCGCACACTGAGATGGAGATGTCAGGAGGAGGGCGGTTAGTGGAGGGCGGAAATACCAGTAGGTCAGTTTTAGAGAGGTTTAGTTTTAGGTAGAGAGAGGACATGGTGTTAGAGACAGCGGACAGACAGTCGGTGATGTTCTGGAGGAAAGGTGCAGAGATGTCACGGGCAGAGGTGTATAGCTGGGTGTCATCAGCATAGAGGGGGTATTGGAGGCCAAATCTCCTGATGGTTTGTCCAATAGGGGCTGTGTAGATAGAGAAGAGAAGGGGGCCAAGGACAGAGCCCTGGGGGACCCCAACAGCAAGGGGAAGAGGAGGGGAGGTAGAGCCAGCAAAGGAGAGGCTGAAAGAGCGGTCAGATAGGTAGGAGGAGAACCAGGAGAGGGCAGTGTACTTTAGGCCAATGGAGCAAAGCATAGTGAGGAGAAGTTTGTGGTCAACAGTGTCAAACGCTGCAGAAAGGTCGAGGAGGATCAGTAGGGAGTAGTCGCCCCTCGATTTGGCTGTCAGTAGGTCATTGGATACCCTAGTAAGGGCAGTTTCTGTCGAGTGTTGAGGTCGGAAGCCAGACTGTAGGGGGTCTAGGAGAGAGTGCTCTGATAGGTAGCTTACAAGGCGGGAGTAAACCAGGCGTTCCAGTAGTTTGGAGATGAAGGGGAGATTAGAGATGGGTCGGTAGTTGGCAGCATCAGTCGCGTCCAGAGTCGGTTTCTTTAGCAGTGGGGATATGATGAAGTGCTTGAAAGAAGAGGGAAAGATGCCAGAGGTCAGAGAGAGGTTGAATATAGTAGTGAGATGGGGGATGACCACTGGGGAGAAGGAACAGAGGAGGTGTGAGGGGAGAGGGTCGCTGGCGTAGGTAGTGGGGCGAGCAGAGAAGAGCAATTTGGAGACTTCTTCCTCTGTCGCTGGTCTGAGTACAGACAGTGAGCAGGAGCTAGATGCAGTGCTGACAGGACTAGGGTCAGGGCTAGTCTGGGATTGGGAAGTTATTTCCTGACGGATGTCGTCTATTTTCTTTTTGAAGTAAGCAGCCAGCTCTTCGGCACTGAGATCCGTCACTGGGGCTGTGGTTTAGGGCTGAGAAGGGAGTGAAAGGTATCAAAGAGCCGTTTAGGGTTGTGCGATAATGAGGAGACTAGAGAGGTGAAGTAGACTTGTTTGGCGCGGTGGAGGGCAAGGTTGTAGGTTCTGCCTTGTAGCATGAATTTGTAGTGGAGGAAGTCTGCGGCCGTTTGCGATTTCCTCCACAGCCGTTCAGCACATCTAGAGCACCGCCGGATGAAGCACATTAGAGGCGTGAGCCAGGGTTGGCGCGTTGTACATTGGATGGCTCGTGTCCTGGGGGGCGCCGCTTCATCCAGGGCATGTTTGAGAGCGGTGTTGTAGTGAGCGGCAGCCAGGTTGGGGCAGGAGAGGAGAGAGATGGGGGACAGAGAGGACTGTAGGGATTCAGCAAAGTGCTTGGTGTGAATGGCCTTAAGGTTCCTGTAGGTACTGTAGGTAGGTGGGTCTGGAGAGATGTTAGGAAGCGTGACAGAGAAAGAGAGGAGGTTATGATCTGAGAGCGGGAGAGGGGAGTTAGTGAAGTTGGAAGCAGAGCAGAGCCGGAGGAAGACCAGATCCAGAGTATTGCCATCCCTGTGAGTGGGAGAGGCTGAGAGTTGAGAGAGACCAAGGGAGGAGGTGAGCGAAAGAAGCTGAGAGGCAGATGGGGAGTTGGGGTAATTAGTGGGGATGTTAAAGTCACCTAAGATGAGGGTTGGGATTTCACAGGAGAGGGAGTGGGGGAGCCAGGCGGCAAAGTGGTCCAAAAACAGGCGAGGAGCACCTGGGGGGCGGTAGATAACTGCTACTCGCATGGACAGCGGGCGGAAAAGCCGTAGCATATGTACCTCAAATGATGGGAAAGTGAGTGAGGGTACAGGGGGGATGACCTGGTAGGTACAATTTGGGGAGAGCAGAGCACCTACTCCTCCGCCACGCCTGTCATCTGGTCTCGGGGTATGGGAGAACTGCAGGCCATTGTAAGACAGTGCAGCAGGGGAGGCCGTGTCAGACTGCTGTATCCACGTTTCTGTGAGAGCGAGCGGGTTTAGAGATTTACAAGTGAAGAAGTGGTGGATGGTGGGGAGTTGATTACATGCTGACTGGCAGTTCCAGAGCGCACATTGGAAGGAGTCAGGGGAGGCTATGCATGGGCTAGCAGTTGGGCTTGGGGATTTTCTTAGTGAGTCAGGTAGGGGGTGATAGCTGGGAGCAGTGGAGGGAGGGCCAGGATTGGGAGAGATATAATATACATAGGCCTATAATCCAGCGGGCACCTGTCTATGCCAGTGACTAGATTAGTATACATAGGCCTATAATCCAGCGGGCACCTGTCTATGCCAGTGACTAGATTAATATATATAGGCCTATAATCCGGAGGGCACCTGTCTATGCCAGTAACTAGATTAATATACATAGGCCTATAATCCGGAGGGCACCTGTCTATGCCAGTGACTAGATTAATATACATAGGCCTATAATCCAGCGGGCACCTGTCTATGCCAGTGACTAGATTAATATACATAGGCCTATAATCCAGCGGGCACCTGTCTATGCCAGTGACTAGATTAATATATATAGGCCTATAATCCAGCGGGCACCTGTCTATGCCAGTGACTAGATTAATATACATAGGCCTATAATCCAGCGGGCACCTGTCTATGCCAGTGACTAGATTAATATATATAGGCCTATAATCCGGAGGGCACCTGTCTATGCCAGTGACTAGATTAGTATACATAGGCCTATAATCCGGAGGGCACCTGTCTATGCCAGTGACTAGATTAGTATACATAGGCCTATAATCCGGAGGGCACCTGTCTATGCCAGTGACTAGATTAGTATACATAGGCCTATAATCCGGAGGGCACCTGTCTATGCCAGTGACTAGATTAGTATACATAGGCCTATAATCCGGAGGGCACCTGTCTATGCCAGTGACTAGATTAGTATACATAGGCCTATAATCCGGAGGGCACCTGTCTATGCCAGTGACTAGATTAGTATACATAGGCCTATAATCCAGCGGGCACCTGTCTATGCCAGTGACTAGATTAGTATACATAGGCCTATAATCCGGAGGGCACCTGTCTATGCCAGTGACTAGTTTAGTATACATGGGCCTATAATCCAGCGGGCACCTGTCTATGCCAGTGACTAGATTAATATACATAGGCCTATAATCCGGAGGGCACCTGTCTATGCCAGTGACTAGATTAATATACATAGGCCTATAATCCAGCGGGCACCTGTCTATGCCACTGACTAGATTAGTATACATAGGCCTATAATCCGGAGGGCACCTGTCTGTGCCAGTGACTAGATTAATATACATAGGCCTATAATCCAGCGGGCACCTGTCTATGCCAGTGACTAGATTAGTATACATAGGCCTATAATCCGGAGGGCACCTGTCTATGCCAGTGACTAGATTAGTATACATGGGCCTATAATCCGGAGGGCACCTGTCTATGCCAGTGACTAGATTAGTATACATAGGCCTATAATCCAGCGGGCACCTGTCTATGCCAGTGACTAGATTAATATACATAGGCCTATAATCCAGCGGGCACCTGTCTATACCAGTGACTAGATTAATATACATAGGCCTATAATCCAGCGGGCACCTGTCTATGCCAGTGACTAGATTAGTATACATGGGCCTATAATCCGGAGGGCACCTGTCTATGCCAGTGACTAGATTAATATACATAGGCCTATAATCCGGAGGGCACCTGTCTATGCCAGTGACTAGATTAATATACATAGGCCTATAATCCGGAGGGCACCTGTCTATGCCAGGGACTAGATTAGTATACATAGGCCTATAATCCAGCGGGCACCTGTCTATGCCAGTGACAAGATTAGTATACATAGGCCTATAATCCGGAGGGCACCTGTCTATGCCAGTGACTAGATTAATATACATAGGCCTATAATCCAGCGGGCACCTGTCTATGCCAGTGACTAGATTAATATACATAGGCCTATAATCCGGAGGGCACCTGTCTATGCCAGTGACTAGATTAATATACATAGGCCTAGATTCCAGCGGGCACCTGTCTATTCCAGTGACTAGATTAATATACATAGGCCTATAATCCGGAGGGCACCTGTCTATGCCAGTGACTAGATTAGTATACATAGGCCTATAATCCGGAGGGCACCTGTCTATGCCAGTGACTAGATTAGTATACATAGCCCTATAATCCGGAGGGCACCTGTCTATGCCAGTGACTAGATTAGTATACATAGGCCTATAATCCGGAGGGCACCTGTCTATGCCAGTGACTAGATTAATATACATAGGCCTATAATCCGGAGGGCACCTGTCTATGCCAGTGACTAGATTAATATACATAGGCCTATAATCCGGAGGGCACCTGTCTATGCCAGTGACTAGATTAGTATACATAGGCCTATAATCCGGAGGGCACCTGTCTATGCCAGTGACTAGATTAGTATACATAGCCCTATAATCCGGAGGGCACCTGTCTATGCCAGTGACTAGATTAGTATACATAGGCCTATAATCCGGAGGGCACCTGTCTATGCCAGTGACTAGATTAGTATACAGTAAACCATCCGCAGCCCTCAGTGCGCCCCCTGCGGTGTCCCACCTGTACCATTTGCCCCCCCAGTGATCCGGAAGGACCTGTGGATATTCCTGGTTCCTGTCCTGGTCGGCTGCATCCAGCTGGCACTGTTCCTGGAGGAGATGGGCTTCTTCCTGCGGAATCTTCGGAGCGCACGGCGCACGTGTCTCTACCTGTGGATCCTGGGCGTCTATCCGGTGAGGAGGGCAGAGTTAACCGTATGAGAGAACATGCAGATTACTTCGGATGGAACATCCCTTTAAATGATCCCACGGGCAGCCTGTTTGTGGGTGAACTAACGTTTCCCTCTTCCTGGAGCAGGTTTTCTGCGTCTCCTCCATTATCGGACTGTACATCCCGCGGTCCTCCGCCATCTGCAGCTTTGTGGCTTCCATGTAAGTTGAGATCTAAGTACTAAGACAGAAAGCCCCGCTGGACTAGCCAACCCCCACCCAGTGGGGTGCCACCCGGCTGACAGGCGGCGGTGATGCTGGGACCGCACAGACACAAGACGCAGCCTGCCACGCGTGTCGCCCCCTTCACCAGCTCTTCTTTCTCGGTAGATATCACTCCATCACCCTCTGGAAGTTCTTGGATCTGATAACGGATTTCTTTGGTGGGAAGGCAAGGATGTTGGAAGAACTGGGGGGTCAGACTGTCGCCCCCAACCCTCCGCCCTGCTGCTGTTGCTGCTGTTTCCCCAACGTCGTTGTGAACAGGTAGGTACCTCATCCGGACGCTCTTTGTGGGGCGAGGAGGGTTACAGCGTCTGCAGGGTGACGCTCAGCAGGTCTTGTTTTCTCAAACCCCTTCTTAACCCGTTAACTGCTGTAAACGCTACATCCAGGAGACATTGACGCCCTACTTGTCTGTCTCAGGAGTAACCTGCGGTGGATGAATATTGCCGTGTACCAGCTGTCGGTGGTGCGGACCCTTCTGTTCTTCATGGGCCTCATTCTATGGACTGATGAGAAGTATGACTATGGGGATGTGAGTATACATTATCACAGCACCTATAGCGGCTACACGACACTAGTGTTGGTGGAACCGCGTCGTCAGCAGCCCCGGTACGGCTATCCCTGCGCAGTAGATAAAGGGTTTTACATAAAATCTGGAACTAAATAGACTTTCTACTTACTAGTCCTCTGTAAAGGCAGCGACGATCTGTCGGTGTGGCTGTCCTCGGGACATCTTCAGGTCTGTTTGTTGATTTACAGGTGGGCTACACCAATCCCAACTCCTACATCAACGTAATCATCGGCCTCTCCACCTTCCTGTCGTTCTACGGCTACCTACTGTTCTACAAAGCCACCAAGAAAGCCCTGGAGGGTTACAGCCCCCGAGCCAAGTTCATCTGCATCACGCTGGTGCTGGTTCTGTGTGGTCTGCAGAACGGGATCCTGGAGACCATGGCCGCCCTTGGAGCCATCCCGTGTGTCCCTCCTTTCACGGTGGAGACACGCTCTCAGAGTAAGTCACAAGTCTAGGCAGAAGGGCAATATGACGCTATTGGGGGTGTAGGACGTTAGTGTTGCAGAGGCTTACAGTGGCGGGATGGTTATATGGCGGTGTGTCCTGATTGGCATGACTGCGGCAACAAGGCTTTAAGAATCATCACTTAAAAGGGTGTTCTACCTCTAGCAGTCTAGTGAACGGTAAGCCAATAATAGTGCCAATCATACGTGTAGGGGAGAAACAACCTCCCGACTGCATAAACATAACCAGAGGCTTCTTCTCCCCCACAGCCATCTACAATTACTCCATTACCTTGGAGATGTTCTTCATCAGTTTATTTGCCCGCTATTGTTTCCGGAGGGTGGAGCCATGTACAGGAAACGACCCTTGGACACGGGGGAAGATGCAAAACAAGTCCTCTCAGACCACCCTGCAGGACACGTGCAACCTCTCCGAGGACGACAGATCGGGCGCCAACACCGCATACACGAGTGAGGGAAACGAGACCCTCTGCCACATCGAGCACGCGCCACTTGACAAGTACGACTTCCTGCAGGAGACTCTGTGCAAACCTCCGACCCGGGGCATCGGTCTAGAAATGAGAAGCACGACTCCTACAGAAGTAACAGCGGTGGCCGCCGGTGGACTACAAGTACAAGCACAGATCAATTATATGGCCATCAACGATGCCACCATAGTCTGAGAGCCAGACGGGAGTACTAAGACGTCAACCCAAGAGGCCAGTTGGTTACTGGTCGCGGCTTTACAGGCATTTCACAGATATTGTTATACATGTAACTCTTAAGGGGGTTGTCCAAGTTAGTGCGCCCCATCATGCCACACCCTCCCGCCTCTCCATGTCTTTACGAGACATCACACACGGACGTCTGGTTGTAAAGCCTGTGAGGTCCTGGACAGGCTGCCTGCAGCGAGGGGAGACAGGAGGTGCAGCACTGAGGTGCGGGGACCCAGAAAACGCTTTAAAGGAAACAACTCGGACAACCCCTTTAATCATCGCACTTCAGGGATACCAACCTCTGCAGACGCCGTGCTGACAGCAGCATATTGCTCACGGTCTTAGGCTGCTTTCACATCTGCACTCGGGCAACAAAAGGAAATCCCTGCAGCTGAAGGCCAGAACCCAACGGCGCCGGGCGGACCCACCGACTAGAGGCTTGCCACCCTGCTGCTCGGCATCTGGGCAGAAGACAAAGCTCTGTATGCAGCCGTTTCTGTTGTGGCATCTGCAGTCTGGGGTCCCCACGCAGATGTGAAACCTCCTCCATCTCCCCATTGTTGTCGGCATTAAACACTGCAAGTTATTGTGTCCGCAGATAAAACCGCCTTTATTACTGCAATAAAACGGATAAAAACAGGAAATCTTTAAGAGGAAACAGACAGTTTCTGGATGGCAGCTGCCTGGCGTGAGACCTCATCGCCATCGGATGGCGCGGCCGGAGTCCTCCTGGGTGACGGCGGCCTCTCCTTGGCGAGGAGATTGTTCTTCTTTAAGAAGCAGGCCTCCTGATAAGGTGGGCGGATCGGAGGCTGATTTGGGGGCACGTAGCGGTATTCTTTTCCGGTATCCAACTGCCAGGAAAGACAAGAAGAATTTGGTCCCGATTTACGTATAGGGAGACGCCACAAGGTGGAGCTCTTACCTGCAGAGGGTACGTCTTGTCCGAGTCATAGGCACTCAGGTCTCCGCAGGCCAGGAATGGAACGATCACACGGTTAGGACCCTCAAGCTGGTTAAAATCCACATCTAATGAGAGAAACCAAAAAGAGCCGACTATTATGTACCGTGTTTACCCGAAAATAAGACCGTGTCTTATATTAATTTTTGTTCAAAAAGGTTTAACTTTTTTACATGTATAGCTGCCTGGACACTATTTAAATTGACGTTTTTAATTAACTGTTAGCAGGGCTTAATTTTGGAGTAGGGCTTATATTTTAAGCATCCTCAAAAAGCCTGAAAAATCATTTTGCATCCCCAAAAATTCTGGAAAATCATGCTATGTCTTATTTTCAGGGAAACAGGGTATTATCCTAAATCTCTGGGTCATGTAAGACATCTCCACTGATCCCCCCCCCCCCCCGCCATGCATCTCAACCAATTCTACCCCCCCCCCCACCATGCATCTCCACCGATCCTCACCCCCCCGCCATGCATCTCCACCGATTCTACACCCCCCCGCCCTGCATCTCCACCGATCCTCACCCCCCCCGCTGCCATGCATCTCCACCGATCCTCACCCCCCCCGCTGCCATGCATCTCCACCGATCCTCACCCCCCCCCGCTGCCATGCATCTCCACCGATCCTCACCCCCCCCCGCTGCCATGCATCTCCACCGATCCTCACCCCCCCCGCTGCCATGCATCTCCACCGATCCTCACCCCCCCCGCTGCCATGCATCTCCACCGATCCTCACCCCCCCCCCGCTGCCATGCATCTCCACCGATCCTCACCCCCCCCGCTGCCATGCATCTCCACCGATCCTCACCCCCCCCACTGCCATGCATCTCCACCGATCCTCACCCCCCCCCGCTGCCATGCATCTCCACCGATCCTCACCCCCCCCGATCCTCACCCCCCCCCGCTGCCATGCATCTCCACCGATCCTCACCCCCCCCCCGCTGCCATGCATCTCCACCGATCCTCACCCCCCCCCCGCTGCCATGCATCTCCACCGATCCTCACCCCCCCCGCTGCCATGCATCTCCACCGATCCTCACCCCCCCCCCCCCGCCATGCATCTCCACCGATCCTCACCCCCCCCCCCGCTGCCATGCATCTCCACCGATCCTCACCCCCCCCGCTGCCATGCATCTCCACCGATCCTCACCCCCCCCGCTGCCATGCATCTCCACCGATCCTCACCCCCCCCGCTGCCATGCATCTCCACCGATCCTCACCCCCCCCGCTGCCATGCATCTCCACCGATCCTCACCCCCCCCCCCCCCCGCTGCCATGCATCTCCACCGATCCTCACCCCCCCTGCCATGCATCTCCACCGATCCTCACCCCCCCTGCCATTGCATCTCCACCGATCCTCACCCCCCCGCTGCCATGCATCTCCACCGATCCTCACCCCCCCGCTGCCATGCATCTCCACCGATCCTCACCCCCCCTGCCATGCATCTCCACCGATCCTCACCCCCCCCTGCCATTGCATCTCCACCGATCCTCACCCCGAGGATTATGGCGCGGCAGGGTCTCCAGCACTCACCGTAGCGGTGGTCCAGCAGGGGATTTGACATGTTGGGTGTATATCCTTCGGGTGGGTTATATCCCTGACACACAACAAATGCCTCTGTGTAGAAGAAGAGATTAGTGAAATAACTGAGTCAGTGATGGTGACAATATTGTCCGCTTCCAGAAGGGGGGGGGGGGGGGGCGGGACGGACCGCCAGCCCCTCCCCCAGGTTGATATATGAGATGCCTCTGCTGGCCCGCACTTCTATATCACTGGGAGCTCCCTCACAGATATACTATGGCGGACGCGAGCGCTGAGGTCCCGCGGTTTCTCTGTACATACATATAGTTTACCTATGCTGGAATTGCGGCTGCTTCGAGGTTTGGCGCACGTGACTTCTCGGAAAAAGATCCTAAGCTGCGAATACAAGAGCGTGACGTCCTTCCCACGGAAAATCTAGAAAGGGTTGTAGGTTAGTAAGGTGCGAGGCTTCGGGGCGCGGAGAGCAGCAGGCGGCACCCCAGTACCTACCTTAGCCACAAACGTGCCCCCCGCTCGCAGTACGTGGGTCGTGATGTTCAAGGCCTGTGAGAAACCAGACTGGGCGTCAATACAGATGGACCGGCAGATGAAGGCACCGACGTCCGCTCACCCACGGCGCTCAAGCTACTGGACACGTGCAACTAAACTTGCAACAAACTTTTGCCATGTTCTAAGCTTTCATTCAGTTGGGGTCCGGGTGCCGAGACCCCCGCGGATCACTGAAACGAAGGCCGCGTGCTGCACCCCGTCGACTTTCACATGGCTGGGAATGACTTTCAGGAAGTCTCTGCGTCCATCCGCCCATTTACTGGGACTGAAACTTCTGACATGTCAAACGCTTCCACCATCGGGTCCGCAGACCGAGGTGCCACAACGTTCGCCGCCGCACCTCAGGAAGCGCCATGGTTAATGGGGGACTCACCGCCAGGAGAAGCTGCGCCTGAATGTACTCATCGATGTCGTGCAGCCCGGTAACTACAAGCCAAGAAGGACAGAAGATGAAAAGCGAGCGGCACAAGGAGCTGGGAGGGGGCTGGGGGGTCATTACCATCTGGTGCCCCGTCACACACCACAAGATCCGCTGGCTGACCCTCAAAGTGGCAGACGATCTCGTGAGCCGTAGACACCTGCAAGGTAGAAAGCACAGGAGCTTATGCTTCCCCGACCTCCACGCCGGCCGCCGGCCTCCTTACCTTAGTGATGTCTCCCTGGATCTGGATGACGGCCGGCAGAGGAGCCATCGCCTGCAGATCCACCGCCACAATCTTCACCGCCGAAGCCTCGCTGCTGGAGCTGGAGGTACAGAGAGGAGACAGATGACCCGCTGTGCCCCACTGCCCCCCACGCATA